>NW_027269277.1:1805000-2080000 GCF_023055355.1 Agelaius tricolor
AACCCAACCAATCCCAACTAAAAAATGCTCACATCTTAATGCCAACCAAAACTCTGGTGCCCACAGAGCACAAAAATCCTCTATTCATGGACACATATGCAGCAATGAACATGATCTAAGTCATGACAGTAAAAACCACTGGCGCAGATGATTTTATTATTTTATAAAAATAATTTTGAAAGTAGTTTGGAAAGGTTACCCTCAGAGAGGCACTGGTGGCTGGTGAATGGCACATATTGAACACACACAGCAAGGAATGCAGAGTCCTTGTTGCCAAAAGTACCAATAATATCCTGCTGCACTCCACTCATCCCAAAAGGAACCCTGCCAAAAATGGGCACACCCCACGCCACAGCTGCCATAATTAGCATATATCTGAATATTTGAGAGGCCACAGGTACTGCTGCCTAAAGTACCAGCACTGGGACCAGATACATTACCTGAACATTACACCTGGCATCCAAGAAAGAAATATCACTAATCACTCTCTTTAGGCAGGTCAAGATTTCTTAATCCTATTTTTGGGACAAGAAGCGAGTTCCTTGGGCTCCCCCCACTAACAAGTAGAAAATCTAGTACCAGCAGGCCAGTGGTGTGTATTTCTCCTCTTTTACTGATGAAAGCACTAAAAGGTGTGTGTGAATCAGGGATCACCAAGCCATAGGCAGTGTTCAGCCTTTCACTGAAGGACACACACAAACTCACCTGCAGCTGGATGAACTCGTGGTTCTCCAAGCCCTCCACGATCTGGGAGAATCGTTCCTCCCTGTTGTGCCTCTCAGCAGCAGTGGTTATAGCACCTAAAAGCTTGTCCAGGCTAAGAGAGACACAAACTGTCAGGAGAGCACAGCACAGCCACCTCACTCCTTGTAAACATTCTCAGCTCAATACTCACACAACTCAAGGCTTGGTGCACTGACAGAGTTTAAATGCATTTATCTACAGAAGATGAAAACAATCCAAGAAGCAAGTGTTATAAATGTCTACAAGATTAATGCAGAAATGAGAAAAAAGGGGTGACTAAATCTCCATATTATTTTTTCAGTAATCAAACAACCAATGAGGGGAAAAAATCCCTCCCTTTGCAAACTGTGCACTTGATAACAGTGGACATGTTTAACATCTGGAAATCCTACTAAAATGTCCTTTCAGGAATCAGAATGTTTTAACAGAAGACATGAAGTTGCCCATTTTAACCTTTAGTAAATAAACACAGTGGTGAAATTACAGGAAACATATGCCAAGTGATCATCTTTGTTTTAAAAATCTCATGGGCATGTGCTAAATAACTCCAAGTTGAACTGTTCCAAAGCCCAGCTGTAAAGGTAAATTCCTGGTTCCTGTGGTAAAGAGGTGATTTGTCCTTTCACATCTTCCACTTCAGCCACAGTCTGTAGGTCTCTGCTCATTTGCTTTTCTCTGATTTAATACTGAATTAGGGCAACACTACAGGTGAAGTCTCTTTAATTTCAAACCACATTATTAAAACTTAACAGGTTACATTTGCTTCATTGACAACTTTTCTCACCTGTGTCCAAACTAACAACTCATGAGCACCAAAAAAAAAACAGCTTCAATATCTCACTTACATGTTTTCCTCCCCAATAATGCAGATAGCAGAAAGGATTTTCACTGTCTCAGTCATCATGTGGGGTTGCTTTGGATCAATTGCTCTTGACAGCAGCAAGAGGCTCCTTTCATCTCCTAGGATCCTTTGCAAACCGTACTGGCAGAAACAAAAAGCTCGTGGTGAAAAGGTTGTGCCTGCCTTGGAAATTCATCCCCAACTTGAGATCCTGAGGGATTCCCCCAACCCCTCATCCCAGAGCACCCCCCAAAACCCCACCAGCCCCTGGCCATCACTGCTTGGGGACACAAGTCAGGGTCCCCAGTCTTGCACTGGAGGCTTTCCCCTAACAGAGAGAACCAAATTCAGCTCCTCGGGACACCAGGACCTTGTAAAATCAGCACCCACCAAAAGACAAGTCAGGTTTTATTTTCTGTCTATATCTGAAACACCTCAGAAGTAGGAAAAATCTGCTTTTCTCCTAATTCATTGGACAAGTTCTTCTGTGAGATTTTTCTAAACTGAGCAAAAGTAATTAAAAGTAACTTTTATGCAGTTTTATTTGCTGGGGAGGACATATAAATGCAAGACTTCAGATTTTGCTATGAATAAAGCAAAACTACAAATTTTACACATCAGCTTCCAGAAGGTACTCATAATCTGTAAACCTGAGTAAGCTGTGTTAGAAACAAATCAGATACAACTTAACCTAACCCTTTACCCATGACCAACCAACTTTAAAACTGCAGCTAAAAAGAGATCAAATGCTACTCAATTTAAATCAAGTGAAAAGTACATTATATTAAGAATCATGTATTGAAATCTGAATTTGGAAAGCTTTTTTTTTAAGCTTCCAAGTAATTAATTTCCATATTTACTTACCTTAAATTTATACTATCATCCTCTCTTTATCAAAGATGTTACTTCCAAAAATCAGTAATATTTAACAAAGATAAGAAAAAATGCAGAAATATTCACGAAGAACACTCTGAAGAGAAGTTACACTAAGTTCAAGACTGGCATTCCCAAATACTGCATATAAAAGCTTTCCTTCCCTCTCCCATTTACCATGTTATATACATGTTGAACTCAAACCCAAAAGTGAGAAAATATGTGAATTTAAAATAATACTTACTTTATTGTTCATAAATGCTTTGAGGCACTGGATAAGTTTATGTTGATTCTTCTTATCAATACTTTCTTGCCTTGAAAGCAAAGAGGAAAATCACATAAGGAAAATCCTCACAACCTCCCCATCCCTCCCTTCAAATGATCCAGGTCCTTACTGTTTCTTGTCCAGAAGCTTTTCCAATGCATCCAACAGGAGCCCAAGACCTTCATGTCCAAAATTGTTAACCCAGCTGGAAAAAAAAAACAGAGAAAAATGCTTTTAATTATTTCTTAATCAAATGCAGAACTTGCAAAGCCATTTCTCCGTTACTGCTTGTGCATCCCTTCACAGGCTTCAGTCTCGGTCTCACTTCCCAAAAGATCTGATCAGCCACGAAGGCAAACAGTTCCAGCAAGTACAAATTGCTGAAAGCCACAGAGAAAGGTGAGGAGATCCTGCAGACAGCTGCAACCATTTCACTGCTCCTGATCCAGGGTGCTGACAGCACTGCTCTCCTGTCCGCAAGCATTAGCACAATGGCTCTGCTTTCCAAAAAACCCCAAAGCCCACAACTCTCCTGCTTAGCAAAAACAGCATGATGAAAACTGCTGCAGAAATTGCTCTGCTTACCTGACTGGGTTGCTGGTTAGAGACACTCTCAAAGACTCCAGGCAATTGAGAAGTTTTTCATCTGAAATTCCAGACCGCAGCTCGTGGATGTACTCTTGTGAGGACAGGGTACACTCGTGCTTGCTGTTTTTTAGTCCCCCCTAGCATAGAAGGCAGAATGCTGCTGAGTGTTCTAGTGATCAAACAGTGCTGAGATGATAAAATAGAGGACTAATATTTCCATAGCAATTTCCAAATCATAGTACAAGTATTCAAGACAGCTGATTTGACTTGGATTTGTCATCAGTGTTTAATACTTTTGGTTTTACATCACAAGGATAATGATTTTTGCTGGATTCTTTTTCACTTGGAATAAAAGTGCATGTACTGCAAATGGAATAGAAAAGTTTAATTCCATCATTCAGCTGTATTACCATATGTAATGAGAGTGTATTGGAAACAATCATAAAGAGAGACATACAAAGAACCCAGTTCATGCAACTTCCTGAGCCCATTTTTTGCTGTACCATAGGTCATGTTTGACCCCTAATAGAGATCTCTAGAGGCTCTTGCTTGCTGCAAAAAAATCATACAGGTGATCTGACAAAGGGCTCCCTCCTACTGAAGTGCCACTACAGAAGAATAACTACTCACACAGTATTTCACTACTAAATACCTGAATATCAGTTTTCAGAGCTATAGTATTCAAACTCTTGAAAAAGACAAAACACTTTTCCAAAAGGTGCAACTAATCTTTTGTACAGCTCTGACAAGTTGCAGCAGGCTTATCTCAGAAGAGTGGTTTTGATTCATTTGCAGCTCCTAAAGCTCCTTAGCTCTGAAGGGTCTGTTGAAGAGAGCCTGATAAAGATGTCATGGGTGCAAATGCACTAGCAAGTGCCTGTCCTAGAAGAGGATTTAGATGTATTTGGTTTTAATTGTATCACTTCCACCACAAATATTCCATTTTTTGTCTCTCTTTCACAAAGCTCCACTTCTTATGAAGCTGCTGCTTTGCTCTCTTCAAATTCTTACCATTCATTTTCCAAAAATACACAAAGTATGGCTGATGACAAAAAGACTCAGATAAATTTAATTTAATGACTTAGACCTAGGCAGATTCCAGGCACAAACCAGAGCTGTGTTCACAATATACTTTCAGATTCAGAACAAAACCAGCCCAGACTGACTGCAGGGAGACATCAGGGTCCTCTGCACTGGGTCAGCTCTGAGGCTGCTCCTTGCTGACCTGCAAAGCACCTTCAGCTGGGCATCACATCAAAGGACCAGGGAAAGATGAGTAAGAAGGATACAGGGGGACTAGAATCAGTCTCCATCAACATCCTAAACAAAGATGCTCTTCCACCAAAAGAAAAAGGAATAAATGGGTGGGGTTACATTTATAGGAGTAGGAGCTGATTGTAAATGAGATTAACACATCAAATATCATCAAAATTCAGAAAAATCATCACTCTGAAGGACCAAAAGGTAAAGAACTAGGAAAAAGGAACAGCTTTATCCCACCCATTGGATGGATGGGAATCAGAAAAGATTTTGTGTGCAAATAATGCACATCACCTACACAGTACAGATCCAGCTGTTATTTCAGCCATTCCTCAAATGGTAAAAGAAGAGAACAGAAATGCTGCTCAGAGCCACAAAATGTACAGAGATGAGGCAATGGCAACTTCAGTCAATGCCACTGCCTGTGGAGCCAGACTCTGAACAGCTCTCCAGAATGCAAGGCAGTGGCTGCTCCCAGCATGAGTTTGTCCTTCACTGCAGCCTGCTGCGAGCTCCACAGGAGACTCCAGTTCAGAATGGGGCAACCTCAAGTCTTTGCTGCTCTTTGTTTCATATTTAACCCAAGCTGGGATCCTGCTGCCTCCTCCTTCTGTGCCATCCAGGCCATTGGTGAAGCACCTCTGCTCTGCCCAGTCCCTCATTTGCAGAAGACCCATGACATCCTCAAAAACAGATCAGCAGCTCAAGGAACTGGCAGTGTGCTCTGCTAAGGCTCCTTCCACAGCTTGCAGGACAGGCAGATTTCTTCACTGGCTCTTTAAAAAGCACCTTGAACTGCACAGCAATAAGGAACCAACTCCTCTTCCTTATTTTCCTCCTTCTTCAAAATGGATGGTGACTCAAGACAGCTCATAAAAATCCATTCTTGAAATCTTTCAGAGAATTTTCAGCTCACCAGGATTACTTTGTTATTCCCTGCAATCAGGGAATGTCTCAGTCTCAATCCACTCTCACCTCTAGCCATGCTAACTCGAATGCTGAACCAGGTGCTACTGCTTTTATTTCCCTATTCAAAGAGTTTGACTGGAATACTATTTTTAAGAATTGCTATGCCTTTACATGGATCAGATTTGGATACAAACATTTCTCATTTACTTTGAGGTGTAAGGTCTCAGTGAAAAATGTTTACAGGAGAACACCTAATAAAGATGGAAGCAAAAGGGAAGTAGAAAGAAACTGAAGGGGGTTGGGTCCCACATCAGAATGTTCAGAGATTAAACCAATGCTCAAGAATGGAAATCTGAGAAATTCCTTTATGACTGGTCACCTTCAGTGTTACAATTAAGGCAGAGGATGATTCCCTGATGCCAGCTCAAATGAGAGCCTGCACCACACAGCAGTCCCTCCAGTGCTGAGGATCCCATGTAAAATTCAAATCAGTTCAAGCTCCCAAGTTCCCATGAACAGGGAACCTCTTCTCTGCCATCTCTACAACCCAACAGCACTACCAGGAACATCCCAAAACTCCTCTCCTCCCTGATCAGGGTGGATCTGTAGATCTTGAAGGAAACAGCTCCACGTGCTGGCAGAAGCAAGCAGCTCCTAAAGGATGAACCCTGGAGGAAGCACACAGAGGTGCAAGAGCTCTTCAAGCAATGATGTGCAAAGCCATACACCAGGCACAGCATCTCTGGTTTTAGTATTTAGCAAGTTATTTGCACAAAAACATGCTTTTAATGCAGAGCTGTTCTTGCTCTCCATTCAGACCCTGAACTCAAAGGCATGGGGAGGAAAGCATCTCAGAATTTCCCCCCTACCCATTCTGGGAATATCAGCTTGCTTTATAAAATAACCTCTTCACAAAGCAGCTGTTCAGGCTAATTCATACCAAAAGGAAATTACACAGCAGCAGGGATTTTTTGAAACTGGTTTTAACACACTGAACTGGAAAATTAGTAATTTGTCCCCTCAAAAATCAAATACTTATAAATACATAAGCACAATGAAGATATTTTCCTCAGTTAGGGGAACAGCCAATAGTGTGCACAAAACTAAAAAGTACTGGTGAACACAAGTCTCTTTAAGGGCCACTCTGAATAAAACAAAGCCAAGAAAAAAATATATAAGAATATAGTGTGTAGGAGAAAAACCTAACTACATCTGAGGTGACGATTAGACAGTTTCAAGTCATAGATTGTTCCCTATTATTTCTACTACAGAATTTAATTACTGAATATGATAATTTAATTACTGAATAAGTGGAAAGGCTTGCTGTACCTGAAAAGCCTATTTTAGCTGTAATCAAAAATAAAGTCCATCCATAATTTAAAAGAACATTTTTGCTTTCAACCACTACTTTAAAACCATATGTAATTATTAAAAAAAAATCCTATATACAAGGAAACAAAAACTTGCTGAACTCACTCCAACCAATTAAATCCCAAATATTTGTTTATAATATTTGAATTCAATCAAAACAACATAAAATGTAGATGAGTCCTTAATAAGAGAAAAGTTATGCTCTCAGTGATCTTAAACATATTGACCTCCTGAATCCTCTAAATTAATCTTATTGTCACATTGATTGCTGAAGTTGGCATTTCCAAGGCAAGCTATGAATAACAACAATTGGAACATAAAAAATTCCCCATCTAAACAGAACGAAATAAGCCAAATATTGTCAATTTTAAATTTCAAGTGCCTGCCTTCAATAAAAGGCAAGACAAGTTTAAATTGTATTTGTTGCTCATAATGAAGAGATGAGCTCAGTGAGTTTGAAGGATTTAGAAATAGACTCCTGAAAACTTGAAGAAATCCCTCAAAAGTGAAAGCAATGATCTCATTCTGCTAAGATCAACATGATTGACAATTATTTTGATAAAACAAGGATTCAGTTGTGCCCGCTGAACTTTTAAAATCCAGATAAAAATCCAAACTATTCCAGCCTAGTCTCTAAAAAGGGAAGTTCATAAGGGAAAACAAAACTCTGGTGTTCGTACTCACCGGAACTTTACTTCCGACTATCTGCATGCAGTGGTCAGCCAAGAGAGGTTATTGTGTAAAAAAGATAATAATAAACATAAATAAACACAGCACAGTACTTAGTAGGATGTAGTTGCACACACATTTTTCAGTGTTCAATCATTAGTAGTAGTTACATTCTTTTATTACTTTATCAACCTGTTTAGGGGTCAGAGCTTCTCTACAGGAAAACAGCAGCTCTACAGCAGGAGCAACAATTTCAAATTCTTATGTTTTGCTGCTGAATCTTCAGTATTTGACACATTTACCTACAAATAACTGAATACCTGTCTTGACAGCTACATCTTGAAAGATTAAATATGCCATTTGTTAAAATTATCAGGTCAGATCCTTTACATATGACACTGAGAACACTAATGGCATACTGACTTCCTTGTATGTATAACAACTGCTTTTATTGTGGAGCTTTTGATCTGTTTAGATGATGTCACCACTGAATTTAATTAAGTTTTTGTAATCAAAAACATAGCCTACAGTTAGAACTCCAACTTGCATTTCAGAAAATCTCACATGACATTTTTATTCAACTGCTCAGTATGGATGCTTTTAATTACATGGATAATTAAACAGTGATTTTCAGAATGCCATCTCCTCTTCACCATGGAACAGCATCTCTCTGTATTCATGAACAAAAAGGTGACTTTCCCCAGAGGAAAGTGCAGGCAGGCAGCACATCTGTGCCCGTTCTGTCACCCTGCACAAATGCCCAGGTTGCTGGGAGCACCGTGGCCATCGGCTCCAGCAGTGCAGCCTGCCCTGCTCTGCTCACCTGAGCTCACCTGCTGCAGGCTGCCAGCAGCCAGTTCACTGCACAGCCACCTTCCTCTGATCACCACTGCTCTGCTCAGCCTCTATCTGCTTCATTTTCTACTCTTTTCCATTTTTCCTTTAGGAACTCTGTCAGAAACAAAAGTGCCTGCAAGTCTCTCACAACCAACACTTCTCTTCCTGAAGAAGTTGCCCCTAGAAGCACAAGAAGGGATTGCCAGCACCAGACAATCTCCTCTCCTGCTCTATTATCTTCTCCTCTCACCAATGTTCAACTAGTCAGTACAGCACAAAATGTCACCAGGGTCAGTTCTGGAACAGAATTTCAGTCCTTCACCAGTTCTCAGGTATAATTTCCATGGTTAACAATCTTTCTCTTCAAGTGAGAGAAGGAATGAGAAGCACAGAAAATCACTTCCCATGAAAGCATCCAGCTCATCAGCTTCTATATGTCCTCCAAGGCCAAGGAAAACTTTCTTCACCCAGTGAAACCCAAAGTTCCTTTCTCAGAACTCTGAAGACAAGTGTTTCAGAAAAGCATGGTCAACATGCTGCAGACAGCACACAGGCAGAGAAAATGAAGCACCAAATCGAAAATAATTTGGTTAAGACAACATCAGCAAATGAGAGTGATATTTTCACATGAAGGGAGGGAGCTCAAAAGCCTAATTAAAACAAACATGAAATGAACTGCAAGAAAAGTCACATCAACTGTTAAATGTGTTTTGTGAGCTCTAAGCAGAAGGTCCAAGTATTTGCAGGGTAAAAAGGGAAGATAATTATCTGTGACAAAAGAAAAAGGTAGCAAATTTAAAGACAGATCATTTTGAATGCAACCAGCATTTTCATGGAAGACAATCCTGAAGAAAGGAAAGTTTGACAATTCATGATGCAGTCAAGATTGAGTAGGGCTTGATTTCATTGAGCAGAATAGTAGTTGCACTAAACAGAAGATGAAATCACAAGGGAAAATGAGGTTTGGCGCCATCATAAGATCCCAATCAACATTTTAAAATTAACCTCTGTATTTTAATTTCTTTTTTTTAACAATCAAGATGCAAGCTATTTAAAAGTTAAATTAGGATAACACTACAGAAAGGTAATGTGTATTTCTGGAGGATTCCATTCAAATGCTGTGATTCAATTGCAAGGAGGACATACTGAAGCACACAAACTTTAATATGAGTTGTTTTTCCTCTAGGAAAAACACTTTGCAATGTGTAAAACAGCCACACTGTTGGTGCTGACTTAAGCCCAAAGTGGACATTCATGTATGAGGACCTTTTAGGATGACTTCTTTTTAAATTATTAGTACATTTAGGCAAATGTCTTGCCAGTTCTGTTTCCCATGCTGCAGCACACATGGGGAGCAATGCAATGCATGAACATTTCAGCAGTGAGCCATGCAATGGTAGACATGCTTTCCTTACTCAGCTGCACAGTTCTGGGGCTGGAGGCAGCTACATTTCAATTGCACTGTACATGAGAGACATCACCATTGTTCAACTGCATTTTGGGGGAAAATGCAAATACTTCCATTTCTACTGCCTTAATCTACTGCTTCACTAAAGTATTTCTGCATACTAAGAAAAAATTCCAGATTTAATATTGATCATGAAGTGAAGATAAAAACCTTACAAAGCATAATTAACAGTTCCCAAAGACAGTCTAGTTCATAGTTCATAACATTCACTGCCTAAGCGTGAATAATTCTCCAGTAATTTGTACATTCAGTTGGACCATGCTTAAAGCACTGGATTCCTTCCAGCACACGCTAAAGGACTTTGGATTTTCTTTAAGATGAACTCATGCAGGAACATCACTCCTCTCAGAACTTAAATCACCACTTTCATTACCATTTCATCACCATTATAACACAAACTTCTCCTCACTGAAGTTTATAATGTCTCAGGCAAGGCATTTGCATAATAATTGCATGTCATTGTCATCTTAATTTTTGAAATTTAACTCTGCAGAGGTGATTTTCAAGGTTAACAAGTCAATTGTACTGCTTGCAGTCTATGCTTAAAGATTCCTTAGCCAGACACCAACATAATCTCTACTTATTTCTATATTTGCCACAGTCAACTTTTAACACACACAAAGCATTGCTGGTGTATTTTATAACTAATTAGTACAAAAGTTCAACTGCAGAAAATAAACTGCAGCTCTTCACTACTTGAAATTTTATTTCTCTACCCCAAAAATGTCTGTGTACCCAGTCTTCAATTTCCTTGCACTTCTTGCACCCCAAAGAAGACAGACTTCAAAAATTCTGCATGAAGGGTTAATCAATCAATTAAATTACAGAGAATAATCGACATCAATGAAAAGTCAAAACATTTTTTCTATTCAAAATGTAATTTGGAACTGGTTTTATGACCATCCTTTCACTACAGGAGTCTAGCACATACATCGCTACTGAAACCACAAAGAAACTTTGGGTACCAAAAAATTCTGAAGATGAATTGCACAGAAATATGCTCAGGTTCCATCCATGACTCTACATCATTGGATTTGCAATTTCTTATGGCTTCCAAGAAAGGACCAAGTTTTGACATTGCCCAGCAAGGCAAATGCAAAGCAACTGCTCAGATGCAGCTGCAAGCATTCACAAGCGTGTTAGCAAGTACACATTTATTTCTTCCTACCACTCTGAGATAAATCCAGACAAAAAAATTCAAGTTTCAAGCTTGAAAAGCCCAAGACTGCAAGCCAAGCTCCTTCCTCAGGGAGTACTTACGGATTTGGCAGTAGCAGAAATGTACTGGACAACCATCTCACGTTTGGTGCTCAGGTCCTTGTCCCGTAAAGGAGCTTTTCGTTCCTCGTTCAGGTTCATGTCCTCCTGCAAAGAACCAGAGCACACAACATCAGGAACACATCTCAGGGTTTTCAGTAGTCTTTGTTCTTTTTAAGCTACTTTTGTTAATTAATTTTCAAACAAACAAGTGACTTTTCCCAGTTTATCTGTGTGTGTTTGACTTTGCCCTGATATTCTCCTATAGTTCTGTCACCTCAAGTGTTCATTGTTTTTGAGACTTACCCAAAATCTAAACTGAATCAAAGGGAGTTAACATTTGTAAAATTTGGCTCAAGAAGTAAATCTAGAGGACAAGTACAACAATTCTACATCTCAAGTTGATGCAGAAGTGCCAGCTCTTGACATGTTGCTGTGTTTTTAGTGAAATCTTATCACAGTGGACACCATTCCTGCACTATCTAATCAGAGGGCTGTTATTACATGGATTAGTAGCTTGAGGAAGGGATAGAGCTGAAACTGTTCCAATTGATGTATTTAAAATAAGCCTAAAAGTCAAAATGCTCTGCTAGATTAAATCTATTAAGACATTTCTTTTAACTTGATAACTGATTAAATACAATGCAGTCATTACCAGTCATGACTCGGCTTGCCATTAAAAGTCAAAGGAATTTCAGACTGGCACCTAAGAGCAGTCAATGCTCTGTAATCACTCCTGGTGAACAGCCTTGTCACTGAACTTAGGTGTCTGTGAGACAGACCCATTGTCTGCTTCAATTACCGTTACTTGGAAAAGTTAAAAACCAATCCCTTAACGAGCCAATCAAGCAAGGGTTAATTAACACTTATCCAATCCTTCAAAAGACAGCTCCACAGAACAGAGCAGAGCTACCCAGTGGAACAGGACACTTCTCCCCATAGCACATCTTACCATCATTTTCTCAAAGAGATCCATAACTTCTTTCTCTGATAAGTTCATGCAGCGCTCATCCACAAGTGCCTGGGCATGTGGGATCTCACTGATGGAAGGCTGGGAGTCAATAGGATGCTGAATGAGAGGCTTCTCCTTCTTCACAGCTGATTTCCTGAAGCTTGTGATTCTGTCACGCTGCAAAGACATTCCAAAATAAGCAGAAATAGAAAGAGAGAAAAGCAGCCAATTGGATGGCAGCAATGCACGTGTTTTTAGTTAATTCAAGCATCAGAGTTAAACTGAACTGTAAGTAAAAGTACTCTAATATTTAGAGATTACTTTGCACAGAAAGACAATAACATACAAGGTAAACTCATGACAGGTCACATGCAAAAAGGATTTAAATAATTTGCACTGATCCAAAATGGCACCAGCTAGGTTAAACTGCTAGCACTTCAAAATCTTCAGGTCATCTTCTCCCATTACTAATTATCCTGACAGTGAATAAATATGGTACCACAAAGGCAATGTCCACTGTTCCTTCACCTGAAGGGCTATAGGGTAACTAAAAAAGGCAGCGTGGGGCAGGAGGTACTCACAAGTTCATCAGGCTTATAAAACATCCTGCTGAAGTAAAAGAAAGTCTGTAGAGGAATTAATGCTCCAAGCATAGCTCAGAACCCCTTGGAGAGTTTTTGAGGAGGAACTCGTGGAATTAGTGCTGAGCTTGAGAAAGGCAGGTGAAGGGTGGCTCCCACAGCAGCCCCCAGGGTTAAACACACGGCCAGGCACTGCCAGGGCTCCCGGGTTAGGGCTGACACCAAGCCCCACTCCTGGGCTGGAAGCATGCTCAGTTACTGGGTTAATGTTGGAAATAACCAGCACCTTCCTTATAAGGCCATTTCTGTTGTGTTTATAACATAGAACTCTATTCTGGAGAAAGTCCGAATTCTTTTATTTAATATCTGTCTTTATTTTTATAGATATACATATATATGTTCAATTTGAGAACATCATGCATACAGCAATTTTTCTCAAAGAACTGTTTGCATCCACAAATACTCCTGTATTGGTTTCAGACACTCAACAGCCTTATGAAGATGTGCTTTCATCTAACAGCAGCTTATGTAGGGTTACCAGGATCACTCAGAGCAGTCACTGTCATCTCCACCAGAACTTGTCAACCAAAATTTATATTGGCTGCAACAAAATGACCTCTCTGAGGTGTGAAGTGTCTGATGGAGACAGACTTTGTTTGCAAAAATTGATTCATTTCAGATTAATGAGTCCAGAGTGGAGACACTAGAGTGAGAGCTGTGCAGTATGGAGAAGAAAGATTATATTTCTGTTGCTTTGTTTCTTTTTATTAATTTTTGTTGTTCGTTGTTTTTGTTGTTATTGTTGAGATCCTAGGAGATTACCTTAAATCTCTGAAGGAAAGTGTCCCTAGATAAGCTGCATTCCCTTTGAACTTCTTTTGAACTTTTTTTGAGGTTTTGTTCCTTAGATATTTTTATATTTGTGGACAGAAGCACAATACCTATAAGGATACCGTTAATGTCTTTGACAAAGTAAGAACATAACTTTAATCCATTTTCTACCTCATTAGAATAGTTTAAATTACACTTTTGGAAACTAAAATTAGGGCATAGCCTGGTGAAAAGCCAAGGATATGACAGTGCCTGAAATGCAGTTTTATATTGACCATTCAACAGTCACAAAAAGTCATTTAAGATCCAATTGCACCACATTTCATCTGTTTCAAGTGTAACTTATTAACACCAAATTTGTTCAATTAGATTGCACCGGTGAGATCACTGGAAAGACACAAAGGAATCTTCTGTGTGATTTCCAGGCACCATTTCCTCATTTCAGATGTGCAGACAATCATTAACTAAAGAACCAGTCTGCCTTTATTTTGTATATATATAATACAAGGCGGTAATTTTAATGAAATCAATTTTCTGAAAAAATGCTTTGGAACCAGTTTCAAAGTATTCAGCTTTATCAAGTTAATGCTGCTGAACACACACTTGTTCCTTGGCATTCAGTGGACATTTATTACCCAAAATGGTTCCACTTGAATCATGTGGCAACCAGCTTTGAAGAGCCACTGAAGACCATTTACTGGTAAAGAGAAGGTCAAGAGAAATAACACTTCAACTGTTGAGCAACAGTTTCAACATAGCCACAGTATTACTAAAGTATTTCAAATGTGCTTAGGGAAGTTTCTCCAAATAGAAATCATGATTAATCTTCTTCAACTGAAGCCACAAATTAAGATCTTTAGGAATAGTCACTCAACTTTCTGCCATCCAATGCTTCATATCCTTATAAGAATGTTATTTTGTCCACAACGTTGAGTAAAGTAGCATGCAGCGTGGAGTTACCATTGCAAATTAAGATGCTACAAAGACCTTACCACATCATCTGCCAAAGTTTTTATTTGAATATTCTATTAAAAAAAAAACAAAAAACAACACACACAAATCAAAGAAAAAAAGACAGCGTTACCTACTGCTTCAGAATAAAGGAGTCTATTTCATGTAATTGAACATTAAAAATCATTTGAAATTTCACTAAATGTTCTAAAAACCTGCAGGGAAATGGACACAGAAAGCCCATTTTTTCTGTGAAAAAGCAAGCCTGCATCCCATTGCACCCTATCCTCTGGGTATGGAATTGATGCCCCCGAAGCCTCAGAGCTGCAGCAGCCCCAGCGCTGCCCAAAGGAGCAGCCAGGGCTCCCGGCAGGGTTTCCAAACAAACACAGCGCAGGGCTGGCCGTGCGTCAGCAGCACCACGGGATGTGAGCTCAGGGCCCTGCACTGCCCAGCACCTCCTGCAGCCTCCTGCCAGCTGCTGCTGGCCACTGAGTCACCAGCCTGGAGAGGAACTGGCTCAGGGCACTGAAGTGATGATGCACAAACCACCCTCCCTCCCTCCTCACTTCTTCCTAAGCAGGAAAATCCTGCTGACAACCATCACCCAGCATTATGTTTTTATTCACGGCCAAAAACCTGCACGTATTGCACACCAATATCAACAGGCATTATCGAGGAAGCATTTGGTTCAGGAACTTTGCTCCTTTCATGACTGCTTTTTGACACAAGGCAGTCATGAAAGGAGCTCAGGTCTAGACCTCATGGGGGGACAGAATTTGAGAAGCATTCAGAAATCCATGGGACAGAGGAGAGGACAAACCTCAGCTCACAGGTCAGTCCTCACTCATTCCCTCCCAGCAGGATCATGTAGCCAATCAAAAGTACAAAAGCAAGAAACTCTTGATGGCTGAGATATAAAGACAATGTAATAACTGATGGGAATAAAGAAAATAAAGAAACAAATAAAAAAGCCATTGTTTGGCATCAGCAGGGCAATGCATACCCAGCTTCTGAGCACCTGATGATTTGGAAAAACTGCTCCTCCCCACCCTGCAGCCCTGCCTTGACTGCTCAGCATGATGTAAAACGTTTTGGAATGTCTTTGGTCACTGTGGATGAGCTGTCCCAGCTGTGTCCCCATCTCCAGGCCACCCCCCCTGCTCCTGGAGGGAGCTCACAAGAAGCAGAAATCCTGGAGACTGGGAAGGGCTGTTCAGCAAAAGCTGCAGCACTGGGGGGGTTCTTTCTGTCTGTGCTGTTTTGGTCCCAAACCTAGGACACAGCACCAGATGGGCTGCTCTGAACCAGCTCCACCTGAGCCTGACAGGTTCTGCACCTCCAGGTGTTGACAGCAGCCTTTCATCTTCCAAACTGCCCCATCTCAAGGCCCTTCCTTACAGCTCTCCTGTATTCCCCTCACCTGGGCTTAGGATGGAATTTATCATCTTGAAAGCAAAACTAAGATGCCCACTTAGCACTCTGGTAAATAAACCTTTTAATTGAGACTGGAGAGAAAAACGAAGTAAAGCCTGAGCCTGTTTTTAATAGAGACAGCCAGGCAAGCAAGAAGTTCTGAAACTCCATATACATTTTAGGAGCTACTTGTACGAGAACATTTTTTCCCCTTCTCATTTAAGTACTGTCAATCTCTGCCAGAAGCTGGAACAGGATCATCTACCCCATCTCTACACTTACATTGCATTTGTCACTCAAACTGCTCTGGGCAAAGTACAGAATACTAAAACAAGATAGCACACTGCATTTCTTCAGGCCCTGCAAGCACTCTTCCCAGATTCCCTTCTGGTGCACAGCTCCACTGCTGCCAGCAGCCACTCGAGATAAGCAGCACATCTAACAGGTAGCAGAGACACTGCAAGGAGCTGCAGGCAAAGTCAAGGCACTTCTGTAGCCACAGATCCTCACACCATTTTGACAATCTCTTGTGCTAACAAAGAAATGGCGCTTCCAGGCTGATTTCAGAACATAACCCAAAAGTAGTTTAGCTCTCTGGAAGGAAATTTAAGATATTGTAGATTCTGTAGTCCTCTAGCATTATTCTTTCTGCCATCTATGAGACAGCCAGAGCAACACAAGACAGAAAGATCTGTACCTTCCTGGCTTGTTAAAGACACTGAGTCCCTGTTTGCAGGAGCAGCCCAAGGGAAAAGGCTTCACAAAAACCTCTGGGGAAACATTTGCAGATAAAGGATACCAAATTAACCTTTATATCTAAAATACATATACAATTTAAGACAGCTGCAGATCATCTCCCTCCCCTAGTTATAATGTCAACACAAACCACAGGATTTCTTCAGCATCTATACCAGAGAACTATTTCCTACTGACTTAGTTCTATACTTAGAAGATTTAAGTGATAGAGTTCTCCCTTTCAAACACAGCCTTGCCAGTCCATCAACAGTTAATATCATTTTCTAGTCACTCTTCCCAGTCTTAGTTTACTCTGTGCATCTGGCTACTTTTATAAGCACAGACAGATGATGACAGTAAATCACACAAAAATAACAGCATATACTAATGCACCTGCACCAGACAATTCTTTATCTCAAAAGGTTTCTTTCAGCCAAGCTAATATTCAGAGTAATTGAAATCTTGCACATGAAAACAGTAGAAAGGTATTTGTGGATCACTACATTTCCTGATGCAAAAATCACTGCTTCCTCATGCAAACAATGCAGGCTACAACAGCAACAATGTCACATTCACTGAATTCAATTACTTGAGGTGATTGCATCAACTTTTAATACAAAACTCACAGCAAGTCTACTTGTTTATACCTTTTCCTAACTTGTGCTTTAATAAAACCTTCCAAATCACTTCAGCTGGCTGTGAGTTGTACACTGAGGTACATTTACATGGATTGATTATATTTAAGTATTACTTTCCCATGTTCTTAATTGTTATGCTCAGGAGTCTCACTCTCACCACAAAAATCCAATCAGCAGTAACTCCCAGATCACCACGTGCAAATGAACAGTGATCAGCTGGGCAACTTCTAAACCTTTCAGCGATTTTCCCTCCACTGCCCAGGCAAACTGGGGTGCTCTGGAACATCCATTCCTGCAGCTCCACTGCTCCCAGCAAAGCTCATTTTCTAGGGGTAGCAACCAGAAACTTGACCTTCTCTCAACTTTCAGGGGGTTTTTTGTTGTTTTCTTGGGTTTTTTTTTTTAACTGTGCTGATACTGCTGTTTTCTAAAATTTACCTCGACTTCAACACCTGCAAAAGCCATGGTAAAGTTCCACTCAAGGACAGGAGCTTTTTAATTTGCATACAAGCAGGAAAGGAATAACTTCCCATATGAGCACCTGAACCCAGGGAGTTGAAAGGGACAAAGCACAACCTGGTTAATATTTGAAGTACAAAAAGTTGTCTGCATCTTGAATCTTAGTCACAAAATAGAACTCACTCCTACAACCTCTGTTCTTCAGTTCAGAGGATGAATAATATTCCCATTAGACAATTTAACCATCTGTTAACATATTCAGTTTTGGAATTCAATCTGAAAAGGCACCTAGGAAATGGTGAAAAGATATCCAAGCTATAAAGGCTGATGTGCAGAAACCAGGACTACACACTCATTTAGGCCTTTCAAGATCTTTACCCATGATGAAGTATACCTGACATTTTGTGAATTATATCTTTACTAATTTTATTACTAGTGTTTGCTTTAGCATCATATTTTTCACACTTTGAGGAGCATTCACCATGCTTTCAGAAAAACCTTGAAATGACTGTTGTAATCCATCTGCTTTCTCCAAAACACTTGAATTGAGCAATACCGATGGTTTTGTTACTATTGTTGTACATTTACATTTGGGCTATATGACACCATATGGAAAAAATCTTGTTTGCCTTGCAGCTGCTTGCTTCACAAACCCTTTGAATGTGCATTATTCAACGTTTTAAATTAAGGCCCAACCTAGAGCTGAGCATGGAGGGAAGCAGGGGCTGCCAAAAGGCAGATGGACAACTGCTGGCATCCCTGAGTCAGGGCAGGATGGCACCACCTCCCCAAGGGAAGCTGCCAGCTTTGCCCAGTTTCTCCAGTTTCTCCCCAGGAAAATGACCATCCACGAATGAGCAATGCTCCAGAAATAAGTTTGATAATTCCTCGTGCTAAATAAAGCCCGAGGGTGAGCCAGGCTGGTAAATCATTAACAGCAGAGGGCAGCAATCCTTAATCACCTGCTGGGAGATGCCTCAGCACTGCTCCCACACAGAAGGGGAGGGAACAGATGCCAGAGGATGGAGATCATATCAGACACTCCCCTCACTAATGCCAAGGGCTGAGTTTTGTAAAGAAGCAAATTAATTCAGAAATTGAAAAAAAAAATAAAATCACTGTAAACAAACAGTCAATTACATCAGCTCTGTAACTGAAGATACAAAAGGAGTTGAGGAAGACACCTGACCTAACTTTTTTAAAATATATATATAATTTGAAGCTCAAACTGCCATCACTGTTTTGAAAAGTTTCAGACAATGGTTTCTTGCTGCTCATTGATAAGCAAGCTTTAAAATCCAGAAGAACATTATAAGCTTTTTTCCAAAAGCTGCAGTTCCACGTCAGTCTAAGCCAACAAAATTGCTGGGTGTGAGACACAGGGCAAGGGTGGCAGCAGGACACTCCAATCAGGTTAGGCTGATCTGAGAAACATCTGCCAGGGCACAGGCAAATGAAGGCAGTCCTGGCATTTCCCAGAGCCACAGCTGGAATCCAAACACTTCTCATGAAGCCTCCAGAGCAGCTGAATCAGACAAGGGTTCACAGCCCTGCTGCACAAGTGCAGAGCTCCCCAGGCCACAGCCAGGAGCTGGGTCCTGCTCTGCTCCCTGCATGCCAGGACTGCTTTGGGCACCCAGGAAAAGTGCAGGGGCAGCATGCTTTTCACTAGAGACAGCATCATTCTCATGGCAACAACACAGGCTCTCCTCAGAATGCTCTACAGCCTCTGCATTCCTCACTTCAAACTAGAACAGAGTTTGCTGTGAAACTCCTGCAGATTAGACTGTGGAAAGAGCCGAGTTGCTTTCCTGCAAAGGAGAACCACAGTCAGCACTGGATCTCTGCTGGCTTTTCAAAAATGTGGTTCACTTGAGCTTGGAGTTTTTAGCGAAATTGGCTTTTGCTTTTTTGGTATAATATGATGGTGAAGCGCTTTTGAAATATTCTAGAACAGTTAAACTGGAAAAACAATGTCAAAACAGTTCCTGACATAGAAAGTGCAGACTGTATCTCAGTTTTATGCAGAGATACAAGCAGTGGGACAGAGCTCTTTGCTCCCACCCCAGGGGGAGCACACAGCAGTTTTTCTGGCAGCAATACTTGATGTGCACTGAATTGCTGCTCCCCTTGGGCCCCTGCTCTGGCCCTCCTGGGGGCAGCTGCTGGGACTGAGTGGGAGCTGTGCACAGCCCTGAGTGGGTCAGTGCAGGGTAGTGACCGCAGGCCAGGCCTCCTTTTATCCTCCTCACTCTCTCAAGAGATGCCTTTTCATCATGACAAGAGTCACCTTTGCTCTGGCTGAACTGCAATCCTGGTTTTTACCCTTTTAACCACAATCACACACCTTGAACCTGAAATTATTCTTTTGTTGTAACCTAAGTATTTTCTCTCAAGAGGAACAACTTGACTTGACAGAGTTGGTTTGAAATTATCTTAAAAATTGAAGCAGAAACTGCTTTGAGAAATTTCTTCACTCTAATACCTACACACTTTTTTTCATTTCAGCTTACTTGCTTCCTCTATGACAGTGTACACAGGGCAGCCCAATGGCCCTGCAAGGGAGAGGCTCAGCTTCCCTAAACTTTTCTTACTGTTCTATGCAGAGATGGATTTGCTAAGATTTTTCACTGCATGCTGGTGGTTGTGTAGAACATTTCTTGCTTTTGTGGGCACAGTAAACACTGAAATAAGTGTCAGACTGCATTTGGATTTTCCCACGAAACCATTTGAGAAGTTAAACTGGCAGAATGCATCTGTTGGGAGAGGACTGACACTGAAAGCAGAACAGCCACAGCAAGCTGCAGGAGCTTCACTGGATACTGGGCAGTTCCTGGAGAATGGAATAGATTGCCTTTGATAGGCTTTGAGAAAGTGGGAACGTGTGTATCTGCTTTGTTTGGGTTGTTTTGTAAGTAGTAAGAAACTCCAACCAACCAAACCACAGCCCACAAACAAGCTGGCAGCAGAAGGGGTGCAGCGAGCCAAAGGAGCTGGAATTCCTTGTGAAGAACATTCATTTGGTGTGTACTCAGCAGACTTGGAGCATGGTCACAGGGATCATGTCAACAATTCTTAGAATAACATTGTCTGTCTTCCAAGACAGACCTACAAGTAAAGAGCAAGTACTAAATCAGAGCAGTATTTGATCTCTGCATTACAATAAGCTGGTGCTAAAGCCACTTTTTTCTCCCTTAATAATAAATGCTGTGATACTAAAACTTGGAAAAATGAGTAGTGCTGCTGCCATAGCAGGGAACTCTGGCTTTTCCTCACAGAACTGAGATTCAAGGTTAAATAATTTCCACAGGCATGGACCACAATACACCTCAACAGGCCAAGAATATTGGGTTGAACAATGCACAGTTGCTGTGTCACACTCCAGGTCTTCCTGTTCTCTTCCCTATTCTTTCCTGTTTGCAACAGCATCCTCAGAAGATGATTTGTCCTTTGGGGAAGTAGGAAATGAAGCACCATGTGAACAGAGAGCAATTACATTGTACTTCATAATGAGGAATCCCATGGTATCACTTGGCTTCAGTACAGGTGAGGGTCCCTATTAAGAAGAAACTGGAATTCAGGACAATTAGAGAAACTTGTCATAGATTATGGAGAATCTGTTATTTTCTGTTAAAGGATATAAACCATCTTTTTTTTTTTTTGCTTATCTTAAGTGTTCAATGTGCTTTGGCTCTTCCTGAACACTTACATGACTCTTATAAAGGTTTTTCATGAAACAATTCTTTTGAAATATCAAATATTAACTGATGGGAATACTGCTTATCTTAGAAGGCATTCAGGAATTAGTCTGAATCACAGAACACTATAAACTAACCTTAATGGATTTAGGAAACCTGTCCTGTCCACCCAAGCTTTGTCTGAAGTTCAAATATGAATGCATATTAAAAATTCCAATTGCCTTTCTGGTTTGCAGGCAGAAGCTTCCCCAAACCCTTCTGCTGCACTCCTCACCTTTCTAGTTTGGGAACATCTCCACCAAGCTACAATAAACGGGAGGATGAAAACCAAACTCAGTGCTGTGAATTTGTTACTGTGCAATTCCCTTCAGTGGGCACGAACCAGAGAAAGTCAGAGTGCAGCTCCCAGGAGGGGCAGGGCCAGCCTCAGGGTGGCAGTGGGCTCAGCTCCTGTGGCAGCTGTGGAACTGGGCCATCCTTGAGGCTGGCACAAAAATTCAAACATCCATGGCACCAGTGCATATTCTCAGCCTGGTGTGCTGTTATCTGCTTCCTTCTTTATGGAAATTCCTCCCTGTTCTAATACAACTGGGACACACAACCACTCCAACTCTTAATAACTGTCAAGTTCTCATCTACTCCTGTACTCACACAATTACAAATGCAAACATCCAGCTCAGCTCCATTATGAAACCAAAGTACTTCAGAAGTTGCTCAAATTTAATAGACAAAAATAATTCACAGCAAGAGAAAGAACATGAAGAACCAAAATGCAGACAAGGAAGCAGAAAACTTTCTACTGCACAAGAATTAACAGCTTGTATTCTGTTATTAGGGGCTAGAATCTAATGAATCTCATGTTGGCTTTGTATTTGCTCCTGACAAAGCTACACTCATTAAAAACACTGAACCACAGGCACCCTTAAAGGCCATTATAACAACCATCATTAGCTCCTACCATATTAAGAAGGAGTAATGAAGTGCAGAACCAACATTTCTCATGACCAAGTACTTATTTTGGCTTGTTCCAGCATCCCTGAGCCCAAACTGCATTTATACAGAGCCACCTGTGAACACATAACCAACTAATTGTGACAAAAAGGTCACTAAAAGGGGACATTGGAGGTCTCAGGTTATTTCCTCTCACCTTCATGCCTGCACACACAGCATGGAGCAGTTTGTTCATGTGACTCCAGGCAGGACAAAGTTATTAATGTTTGACCAGCTAATCCCTGAGCCAAGAACCAGGCTGTGTCCCTCAAAGCAACCTGCACCCACCAATCCTGCAATTCCCTCAGCCTTTGGAGCCTAAAACTTCCTGGCAGAAGAGCAACAGTCCTGCAGCACCAGGGGATGGGATTCTACAGCACTATCCCCCAAATATTTTAATTTTTTTATTTAGACACTTGCTCTAAACTGCAAGGTAGCAACACTCAAAGGTCCACAGTCCTCAAGCAAGTCCTTCTGTATTTATTCCGACTCAAAAGGACAAACTAAATGTGTTAATGGGGTCTTGTTATAAAAAGAAAAGTTCATATTTCCACTATAAGTAGGGCAGCAGCAAGTGTGTTAATATACATTTACACACACACAAAAGCCACTAAGGAACACAAGGCAGTTCCTTTTCCAATGACATTGTTTTCAATCAGTCACTTTTACACTAACATTTTCAGCCTTGGAAACAAGTTTAAACTGTTACAAATTAAAAGATTCCTAGTAACACTATGCAAAGGACAGGAGCAGGCAGCAGACACATCAGGCATTCACCATATCCATCCTTTGCCCCAATACCCTCCTGTCTCCAAGGATTTTCCCTGAGGATCACTCAGAGGAAGGGAGCCTGACAAGGAACACCACAAGCACCACCTGGACAGGGCCCTTCCCTCAGTCTGCCCAGGGTTTGCTGTTGGCACGGGAGGAGCCTGTATCCATTAGAAACTCCTCAAAACACTCCTGCCTTACACAACACACAAGGTGTGGTGGCATTACACTCTGCCCTACACCTTCAGGCCAAATATCACCACACCCAGGTGAACCAAAAACCTTCAGGAGCTGGAGCAAACCATAAAATCCCCATGTGTGGCTTGTTCCGGAATTTTCAAGGTATTTCTCCATTTCTATAAATCAGAAGAGTCCATGATTCAGATCATGATGTACATCACAATATCAGTTCACTGCCACAGCAGATCCTTCTCAGATCTGTGCTGCTATCACACCATGTACAGGTGGTCAGGAGAGGAGGGCAGAAAAGCAGCCACAATTCCATGGAACTGGTGGATGAACTTTAGACAAATTCATCCAACAGGAGGAGTTATAATGTGCCATAATTCCAGTGCCATAATTCCAAATAAACAGAGAAGAGGAAACAGTACAGGAGTGGTTCTGACAGGTTCATTTTGTGTCCTTGTCCGTCCCACTGCCACACAAAACTGATGTCAGCAGAGCACCAAGGGCAGCAGGGAGAGAGCTGGAGCCACACTGCTCCCTAAAAAAGCCAATTCTTGACCTGGCACCCCTTCCTCCCATGCAATTTATCGTTACCAGGTAGAACAGACTTGCCTTGCAGGCTGTGTTAGTGCTGTCACACAACATCCCACCCATCTACCTGGGAGGAAGGCACAGGTGCAGGTGGGAATCCTTGGGCTGCTCACTACTCCAAGGCTGCAGCAAAAAGCCACCTCACTCACAAGATCTGAAGATCAGTTTGATACAAAACCAATATGCAAGTTTAAGACAAATTACCTTTGTCTACCTGCAGCTTTATCAATTGCTACACAAATACTAAAGAAGGTTTTTCAATTGTTTCAATCTCCCAAAATGATCTGCTCTACCACCATAGCTGATTTTAAGAAAAAAACCCTTATTTCCTCCTAAACAAAGTTATAGCATTATGGGGTTTTTTGTAAGGAATAATGATATAAATGCTTCAAGCAACTGCTAAAACTATTTATTTGAGTAATCTCACTTCTTGTGCTTCAAGGTTGAACAAGCAAACTGATGAAGAACAAACCGAAATCGACAGTCACTCCAGCAGTAACTGACACTGCTTGTTGTACTCTGAATTTGGACAAGGATGAAAAGAACCAGAGGGATGTTATTAGCCATTACTGCATTTTTGTTTACTTCCAGAGAGCTTCAAATGATGCAGAAAACATGAAGTCATCTTGTGGCCCACTCCACGGGGAGAGGCAGATCTTTTCCTTCTGCTGGGTCACCAGCAATCCCGGTTCTGGGGCAGCAGCACCAAAGTTGATCCTGGAACACCTGGACATGCAGCACCGTGCTGCCTGCAGTCTCAGACAGCACCACCTCCATCTGCTGTGCACACTGCCAGCTCTCACAGCTGCCTTTCACCCAGCCCGGCTGGAATCTGCTCTGTTTGCAAAGCTTCCTGTAAGGTACAGAAGTGCTCTACAGTTTTGTCTCACAAGGAGTAGTTCAGGAAGTTTAATGACCACAGATAGGCTTATCACTGTCTCTATCACCTCACTCACACGGTGTCAACAGCAATTCCCATTAATTAACTCCAGCGTTTACCTAAACATCAGCACCAAGCCTGCCCTACCCTCCACGTCAGCAGCAGTGCCTGACCAGGACAGCTCCAAGCAACAGAAGTTCCAGAAGACATTAATTTTACTCTTCAGTAATGCTTGTACCCTTGATAACTTCTGTCCTGGCTTAGGGCAAATCTGGGAGAAAAACTGTGTGCTTCTTTCCCAATCTTTGCTCTCAGAACCGGCCTTAGAGGTGCACAATTATTTCTGGGTTAGACAGACCAACAGGGATATGAGCACCATGAAGGCACCCCAGGACAGCCTCACTTGCTGGAATATCCTGACTTTGAGCTAATAATACCAAGACTCTTTTAGAAAACAAGCATTTTGGTTTACTTCTTCCTCAAGCATACACTTGAAACAAGAACTCTCTGCAGGCATGCACAGATCTCACTCAGACACTGTGATTTCAAATGCAAGACATTTGATTTGATTGCCAAAAATCCCTGCTCAACCTGACTCATAGGTCACCTATGCAGTGCACAGATATCTAAAGGAGTCATGCAAGAAGAACACTGCCTTTTTTTCTTTCCTTGGGTCCAGCAGCACACAGTCTGTCTGACAGGCATTGATAGGCACAATTTAAATCACTCCTGCACTGATATGGGTGGTGCAGCACAGCTGGGAAACCTCTCCCAAGCACACTCAGCTTACTTCTGTTTTCAAGTGACTTCATAAAAGCTTTTATCCCACTATTTGATGCCAGGTTATGGCACATTAGTCAGAATGTTGAGTTCCTAGCTTTGCTTAAAGCTCACATGGTTTAAAAGACTTCAGTGTTAAGCACAAACAATTCCTGCTTTTAAAACAATAAATGAGATCCTCCTTGGGTGAATCACCAAATCCACTTGCTCTCCAATTAAAGGAGCTCTCTCTTCCCCCTAACAATTTGTTTTTCAAGTTACACAACATCTTTCTCCTAATCTGATTTAAAAGGCCACATCACACTCAGAAGGCAGCCCCTTTCAGAAATGTGGTCTGTAGGAAGTGGAGAATCCTGCACTGAACAGCTCCCACACAGACCTGGAGGGAACCTGGGGGTAAAGCAGTGAGTGTTAGCATGTCCTGGCCACCATGTGCTTCTGCTAATCCTGCAGAGACATGAGACATTAACTGGAATGAAACACACCACCAAAAACCACTGGTGACGTTAATCTCTAGTTAGGCAGTGCTCTACCACTCCCAGAGCACCCCAAATCCTGTTACAGCACCTCTTTTCAAGTGCTGACTCACAGAACCACAGATGTTTGAAAGGACCTCACGCTTTTCTCAGGGCAGCCCAAAAAGCAGCATCACCCACCAAACTCACATGCTAAAGACTCTAACCAGGTTCAGAACTTGAAAACCTCCAAGAGCAGTGATCTCAGTGTCTCTGACCAACAAATCCTTCATCACCCTTCAAATCAGCTTCCCCTTTTAGTCTCTGCTCCAGCTCCTTTTCATGACCTCTGTCTCCCCTTCTTCTGCCATCAACTTTTGTCAAAAGTCTGGCTTCGACTTCTCAACCAAAAAGATGCTCAGCTTGGCAGGCCCTTGGTAAGCTCTGCCAAACCAGAGCTGCCACCCTCAAGCACTTCCCATTTCCTAGGTCCCTGACAGAATTATCAATTTCCCATGTGACTGAAGCGTGGAGGAGAGCAAAGAACATCTGAGTTAAGCATTAACCAACAGAGGAATCCCAGCAATCTCCCTGACAACCTTAATTTAGTGTGTTTGCCCTAGCAGAACAGGCATGCTTTAAAACAAGCAAATTAGCATGTTGCCAAACCCATGAACTGCTCTCTGCCACCTCCTGCCAGCCTCTTCTCAGGGCTGACGGGAGATCAGATGATTGTTTGCCAAAACAATCTCGATTTTTTCTGCCCATTTCACTGTAAACAAAAATGACAACAAAAATACCAGGCACTTGTTCCAACCTCTAGCCCTTATGCCAGGAAAAAAAAAAAAAGAGGGGAAAAAACCCCCAAAACACCAAGCCAGAGCTCCCTCAGCAGCAGTTGAGTCCAGGTGCTGTTAACACTGACACCAAACTTCACTACTTTACTACTACAAAAACTGGAACTAAATTACCATTGTGCAGCTCAGTCACATTCAACAAATTGCATGAAACCTGAACACCTCTCCCAACTACCTAAAGCAGAAAATAAATGAATTAGTAGTCCTGACACAGCTCACCTTCAATTACTTGTGTGTGTATATGGTCAATTGTCTTACAGGGAAATACTTGAAGCATGGTTTTCCTTCCCAGCACAGATTCTCTCCCAACAGCCCAGTCCTGCTTCCTGCCCATCAGGAAAGGTGCCATTGATCAGGCTGCAGCCCTAAAAAAGCCCCACCAACCAAAGCACTGCACTTCTGCAGGCAGAGCAGCACTGCACACCTTCGAGTTTCAGATGAAGAGAACAGGGAAATCAAAACCTTCCACCTTTCT
The DNA here is from genome assembly GCF_023055355.1 of Agelaius tricolor. Taxonomy (NCBI): domain Eukaryota; kingdom Metazoa; phylum Chordata; class Aves; order Passeriformes; family Icteridae; genus Agelaius; species Agelaius tricolor. The sequence goes on from NW_027269277.1 coordinate 1,832,329, forward strand.
ATTTCAGTTTCCCTTCCCTCAGGATAACGACTTCAGTTCCTAGCCCTCTGTCACCTAGAGCCATTTTTATCATAAAACTATCATTCCTCTGGACTTCTTCCCAAGGATTTGCCTAATTTCAGCTCCTGTGCCAGGAACCAGAAATAATTTCTGCTCTGTGTGTAGCTGCACAGCCTCTCCCAGCAAGCCCTTGCTCAGCACTCCCCTGGATGTGTGAAAGAAGTTTGGGAGGAGGCACACTCCTGCCAGCTCCTGGAATTACACCCAACACATGACAGGGACTGCAGGTTGATTCATCTCTGCAACTCCATCAATTGGAAGTTACAAAGATGAACCAAGCAAATCACACCCAGCTGTGAGAAACTTTGGATATGAGCTCAGTGACAACTCAGGCAGCACAAACAGCGTGGTTTCCTTGCCACAGGTCCCAAACTCATCTTTATCTTGCACAAAGAAGAGAACAGGGATGAGGTGCAGGTAAGAGTTCTCTCCCAGTGCCTGGGAACGCTGCCAGCCCAGCAGAACCAACTCCTCATTGCAATCAAAGCCAGCAAAACTCTGTAGGATCACTCTCGTGAACAATGGATGAAGCCTTTCCCTGATTGCAGAATTGTCTTTCCCTTACAAACCCACAGTAATAATTGGTAAATCTGGCTGTCCAGTCACTTCAACTCAATTTAAAGCACACCTGAATCCCAGCCCTTTTTCTCCCTCACAAGTAAATCTCTGTTTGTGTCCAGAGTGAAAAAAAATCTGCTTTCTTATTCAACCCACTCGCTCAATTCCATCCTCAAAGGCCAGTCACTCACCCCAGGGCAAAACCATCTTTCAGAAGGCTCTGATTTGAGCAATACATCCCTGCTCTGATGCAGGGTGCTGCTGGACTGCAATCATCCACCCCCTCAAGAAACAAATGCATACTGCTGAGAATGAAGCCAAATATTAACATAATGTTCTTTTTTTCCACTCAACGGAACAATGAAAGTTTATTCTAGCAATTCTAAAATAAGTGAATAGACCATGCAATGGAAATAGTCATCCTGCTCAATCCAATTTTGAGCTCATTTCACTTTGATTTTTCAAATTATGTGTTTCTATCAGAACAGAGTTCTCTTCTGCTAGAGCAAAATTCAAATTTATGTTCACAGCTACCAAGAGAAGCACTTCCCTGAGTGATTTTTGAATCAGCTCCCTGCAGGAATCTTCAGGCAGGGAAAGTATCTTGGATACTTGAGCAGGAAATAGTAGGGGTAGTATAAACACACCCAAAGGTGCTGTTTATACAAAGTTTATCCTATGCAAGGAAACACGAGTTTGTTTCCAATAACACCGTGAAACAAAACAAGACACCACATGTGCTTATCTTTTGCCAAGATACACTTGGTCAATTTTAATACAAGTGCAGTTCAAGTCATTCATGCTTCTGACGGCCATCCTCTGAAACAATTACAGCTTTCAGTAACCTTTCTATGCCTCAACATTATATATTTACCAACTTCCCCAAACGCTAACTTCATGTTCAGCATCAAAAAAAAGCAAAACCAAAAACAAAAAACAAAACAAAAAAAAAACCAAAAAACAAAACAAAAAAAAAAAACCCCAAAAACGAACAAAACAAGAAAAAGCCCCCAACAAACAACAAGAACCCAAGCTGCAGTTGTCAGGCTGATTATCTAAAAGCTCTGTACTCACTGAAAGGAGCACATGGTGGGAGAACTTCAATACTGACTTAGTTGTACCAGGGTCGGGGAAAGCCCTTGCAACAGGTGAAATGAAGTTTGTAACTTTAGTGCTCTCTCCGAGGAGAGGACTCAGGGAGTTGTGAGTGTCTGCTACATTGTTGCTTTTGGAAATACAGCAAGAACTGGGCTAAGAGGGGTAGGTTCGACACGTGCAACTGGCAATTGTAAACAGTCAAAGGTAAACACTGGCACATTGCAGCTTTTGCTACCGCAACGTGCATGAACTGCGCTACAACCCTGTGATGCTGCCTTGAACTCTACCTGGATTTTGATTTATCAGGTCTATCAGTAAAAAAATCCAAGAGCCCAGCCATTATAAGCAAACCGCAGTCCTAAACAGGATTTACGTTCCAAAAAGCCGTAAGCCACCACCCAGTTTCTGAGATTGTTTTGCTATGAAGTGAGAGGTTCCATTGGCAAGCACGTGGTTCGCATGGCGATCACCGCGATGGTTCTGGATGCTTCAGCGGGGCCGGCCGCACCCGGCTCCGGCCGCAGAGCGGGGCAGGGCTTGCGGGAGCAGCGCTGCCGCTGTCCCCGGCGCTGTCCCTGTCCCCTCCCGAGCGTGGGAACTCCGCCGCCGCCCGCGCTCAGCGCCCACCCCGGCACCGCCCGGGAGCCCCCACGGCCCCGAGCAGCGGCACCGCGGCCCGGCCCTTCTGGGCTCAGCCTCCCCCGACCCCGCACGGAACCCCGGAGCGCGGAGCCGCCGTTCCCCGGGAAGGCTCCCACGCCCCGCGTTCCCCGCAGGGAGCGGCGCGTCCGCGCCCCCTCCTCCGGCTGCAGCCGCCGCTCGAGCCGGGGCCGTTCCCCGCCCGCCTCCCGGCGCGCTCACCAGCTTGGGCTTGTTCCGGCTCTCCTCTTCCGCGGCGCGCCCGCCGCGCTTCGCGTTCATCCTGCCGGAGCTCAGCGGCTCCTCGCCGCCCGCGCCCGGAGCCGCGTGTCCGTCCATGGCTCCGCGGGGCTGCCCCCGCCGGGCCGAGCCGAGTCGAGCCGAGCGCTCACGGCCGCACCGGCCCCATGGGCCCCCCGCGCCCGCTCCGCCCGGGGCGGCTCCGCTGCTCCCCCGGCCCCGCCGCGCACGCGCACGGCCCGCCCGAGCCACCGCGCCTGAGCGGGCGGCGCGCGCCTGCGCCCTGCGGCAGCGGGCAGCAAATGGCGGAGCCGTGAGGGGAGCGCGGAACGCCCCCGGAGCGGAGAAGGACCCGGCCGCCACCACCCGGCCCGGGGTTATGGCACGGGGCGCTGGGAGAGGCCGGCACTGCCCGTCCTGCCATGGGCGGGGCACTGCCGCTGGCACAGGTGTCGGCAATGCCCGTCCCACCTGGCCATGGGCACGCCCAGCGATCCTGGGGCAGCCCCAGCTGCTCTGGGCAGCCCGTGCTAAGGCCGCCCCACGGGGAGGATTTCTATTAAGATTTCTTTCTAATATCGCGTGGAAACCTTCGCTCTTCCAGGTTGAACCCATTCCACCAGGTCCTGTCTCTACGTGCTCTTGTAAATTGCTTTGCCCAGTTTTGGGTGAAAGTTCCCGGTGGGTTCTGGAAGGCCGCTTAGAGCACCCCAAAACTGCCTCTCTTCCACAGGCTGAGCAATATCTGAGTTATCTGGCCGTGCCCATGGATTACAACAATGGAAAACTGCTTAAACCATTTCTGTGGATTCCAGAATCCCTTCCGAGCCTCGCTGTTTCAACTGAAGGACTCTCAGGATACTCTGTATCGGCATGGACAGAGGAAAATCACGGCTCACATCTGGTTATTAAAGGCGTCATGTTGACAGATGTGTCACATCAATATCGTGGCTGTTTTTAAAAGAAAAATGCACACATTGTGTTGGTATAGCTGAATCTATGCCTGCTAAATTATGTTGAGAAAGCAGTGATGAAAACCATCATGATCTGTTGTTTTGGTGGGACAAGGGCAATCCTTTGGAGTTCACATTCAGATAAAAATGTGTCCATTGATTGCCCTCTACGAGAGAGTCCCAAAAGACAAACAAGACAGAATAGTGAATTTCTGATCTGTGTCTAATACATACACAGTGATACAAACCTGAGATTCGGGGGGCTCTCCATTTCTTGTGACTCTCTGAGGCTTACCTGAGTACTGGGGGAAATATTTACCTTTTAAATCCAGCAATGAACACCTGTTGATAAAATCTGACAATACCAGCTTTCAAATACAAGGACAGCTCTAAAACTGGCAGGTGTCCTGAACTCAAAGTAGAATCTTGGCAGCAGAAGTTAGGAGGTTATAAAATAGGCCAGCTCTGTCTAGATGCTTTGTTATAAAATTTTCTTAGAGATTCATGTCTTCCCTGCTGTATAAATCTTCCTTTTTCTCATTCTGTTGATTTGAACAATAATTATTTGGACATACTTTATGATACCATCTTAACCATACCTAAGTTGTAATGATGAAATTAATCAAATAATCATGAATTTAATCATTTGTTTGCAATGTCAGGAAATGTCATGTTATTTCCAACTACATACACTTATAGTTTACAGGATATCATTCTACTGCACCATTTTAACAATGGTTTGTTAAAAACAAATGCTCAAATCTATTTTTTTCTTCTTTTCAATTAGCTCTAATGACCATTTTGGGTTTTCTCTGCTGTCTCTATTTTTCTGTATTAAGCAGCACCCATATCTGGAGTACAAAGTTCAGTCAGTCCACATTCAGAGAAAACAGAGAAGAATTTCCAACAGCCTGGGATCTCTATGCACAAATTTCAGAGTTTTCAAACCAAATTCTGTAGCACTATTTGTTCAGCATAACTTCTTAAGTGCTCAAGAACTTTTTGTCCTCAAATGTTCTAAATGCGCCACGATGCTGCTCATACTGCACTTGCCAAGTGTTCTTCAGTAAAACCTTTACATTAACCAACCTCTAAGACTCAGGAGCAGCTGGCACAACGTGCCAAAAATAATTTGTGGTGTGAGTGAAAGCAAGTGCATGTGTGAGAAATCGAGAAAACTGAGCAAATGTACAATCAGGCCTTGAGTTAATTCAGTTTTGATGGAGTAAAATTCAGATCACATTCCTGATTTTAGCAAAACATGAAAAACCCACTGAAGTCAGGTGTGGGGGCACCACACATCACTGAAAACATCACAGGGGATTTGCTGGTTTAGGGCTGGTACATTGTAATTAATGTACCCTTGTCTGAGTGATGGAGAAAAGATGTGCAACCATTGGGCTGCAGCTGCATCATGTGCTGAAAAGTCATCCCACAGCTGCTCTGAGTTCCTGGGTTTGCCTGCTCTCCTGGGACAGATGGCTGCTTGCTTGCCAGAGTTATTTCCCTTTTTAAACTCTGATTTACAAATGCTTTGCAAGTCTCCATTTGGAGATTTCGGCCGTGGCTTGAAATTGTTTGTGTTGTACAAAACGTTGCTCCAGGATTTGCTGGAGACCTGCTCTTGAAAAGCTTGCCATAGAGCAAGTGCCATTAGATCCACTTCACAGCCTCCTCAGCAGAAGTTAAAGCCTGTTGCTTTCTTTTGAAAATGTTTTTAGTCATACTGCTGCATTTTAGAGTTCTTCCCCCACCCCACTCCAGTTTCCAGGACTGAGAAGCAAAAATTCCATGTATGAACTGAGGACCTTTATGACCATATAAACTCTGCAGGTAGTTCCAAACAAAAGAAGTGAAGAGAAATAACATAGCTATCCCAATCAGGAAAAAATTACAGGGAAAAGCCCCTCGACATCAAAATGAAACAAAGAAAAAACCCAAAAACCCTCCAGAAAACCACAGCTCTGCCTAAGGCAGCAGACAAACCTCGTTTTGGCAGACACTGCAATGCAGCATTTTGGCTCAACTCCGAGAGCAACAGTGTGGCCTGAGGGTGGAAACGAGGAGTTGTACAAACTGTTCTTAACTTGGCTTCATCTCTGAAGCAAATGGATTTCAGAACTATTTATTACAGATATCATTTCACAACGCTGCAAACATCCAACTCCAAAAAGCCACTGCTCTGTAGGTGCTGACGCTTCTCCTTAGGTGTGGTCTCCGTCCCATTCAGTCACACAACCACAGCAGCTCAGAGATCACACAATGACCTGGCAGCAAAATGATCAGGCACTGGTGAGCATGAGGCATTCTGAGCATCCCCAAAACGTGCAAGATTTTATATCTGAGCTGAGATAGGCCTCTGAGGATGACTGGCTAACCCAGCAATGTGAGATCTTACAGCTCTTAACACTCTCCCTCTAAACAGACCAAAGGTTCAGTCATGCAGGGCTGCAGGAGGCACTCACTCATATATCCCAAAAGGAAAACGATGCTGCATTTGGGAGAATTCATAATTCAGTGGCAGAATTTCCATTTGCCAGACAAGGCATAGGTTTCTGCTTGAAAATGCAGCTGACAGATCACCAGAGCAGCAACTGAGTTTTCAGTGCCTGGGAAATGTTCTGGTCTCCACATTTCTAGAACTGAAGAAGAAAGTTAACAGTGTTGTAGTCTTTGTCCTAACTGCACAGGAGGGGAAAAAAAAGGAAGAAGTAATTACTCTGTATGCTACCAGAAGAGAAAACACACAGTATTTAACTCAACCACAAACAGGAAATCTGTTGCTAAGTCACCCAGCAGAACATTCCCAGCTTTTCATCCAGAAATTCTATGTCATTAGCACAACCACTGTACCAAGAGAACACACCACAACACTTCCCTGCTCCTGCCCAGCTGGAAGCTTTTCTCTCTTCTTGATCAGTGTCAGCACTGCACTCAGTGTTTACTCTCCTGTCTCTGCCTCTTTTTTGCAGTTTTAGTTGGAATCGGTTTACATTGAGGAATTTTTAAAAATTCCTGAATTTATCTTCAGATGCAATCAGTCAGCTTGTTGACAGTGCATGAGAATGTGGTAAATAACAAGGAAAGCTGGGGTTGAATAGCTTATCTTAACAGGTGGGAAAATAGGATTAGAAGTATTAACTGCTAAGCAATTAAAATAAATGAAGAGCGTTAATTGCATATGAATAGATAGTCTCTATTGACAAAACTACCTCGCTTTCTAAACAATACTCTCTTAGACTACTTTGTAAATATTATTTATTTGCAAACTCAAATCCACAGAAAATCCACTCACTGATAATTCCAAGAATTATTTGTTCGCTACAATTTTATTTAATCTAAACCACAATTTCCTGGCTTTCTAGAGGCAGTAACTGAACACTCGTAGTAGTGTTCTGTCAATGAAGCCACAAGAAGTTACTATCACACACATATAAAATCTGTTAGTGATCCGAAGGTACATTAAAACACCTCACATTAACCTTTGAACAAATGTTAATTAAAACTGATTCTGAACATTGCTTTGAATGGCTCAGGGTGACACTTGAGCAAGGCTGCAGGGTGTGTCTGACCAGCTGTGAGGTGGCTCCAGCACCGCTCATTTATTGGGCTCTAAACTTTTCAGTTCCAAGGTAACTTACACGTTTTGCCTTGTAGGAAGAGGAAGTTGAGTTTCCCACCTTTTGTTTAGGAAAGATTTCATGTTGAATGTGTTGGGTAGGTAATTGTGCTTACAGCAAACCTCCAGTTCACCCTGACTGACTAAATCCAGCCCTGATTTAAAATCTAAAGCTGGACAAGCTTTACCATTATTAAATGGTACAGTATGAATATGAAGTTTATTTGTGTCAAGGCACTTTTTTCATTAAACTGAATAATTGTTTTAATCTAGAAAAAAATCATTAGAGATTTTAATTTGCTCCAGGCCAGACTCCCAGAGCACTCATACTTAGGAAATAAAACATCAATACAGTTTGAAGGTTTATGTTTTCCAAAGTGCAACTCCTCTGTTGGAAGCATTTCCCCTCCTTGAAGCAGTGAACTGATTTAGGTGAATTGTCTGGTCACTCTTTTCTCATTTTGACCCCTCAGTCTATAATTCTAGATCCCAACAAGGTTTATCTTCTCCAAAAGATTTTCTGCTTTCAGGTTTTAGCAGAACAGTAAGAAAACATAGTTCTTGCTCCATTCATGCTTTTTAGAAGCAAGGAATGTATAAAAAATAGCCCAGGGTTATTTCAGAGGACAATGTAAAAAATACAGGAAATTATTTTGCTTGATTTTGGATTTTTCCCACAAGAAAAACTAAGCAAAATGCTAATATATGAAGTAATGATAATTAGTTAATAATTGATTCTCTTTTTTTCCCTTTACTTTTCAAATATCCTATTCCATAGAATAATCAGAACTTTTTGCATTAGTACTTCTGGTTTTTTTCCCAACATTTTATATTCTAGGACACAACTGCTCAATGTTAATAAAACGCATTTATGTCTCATAATACTTTATGAGTTTTTCTTCCAAGCCTGAAAGAACTGGAAATTATCTGTACAGAGAAAAAAAAAAAAAAAAAAGTTAACATTGCCACTAAACACTGGATTCCAGTTTTTAAACATACAATTATTATTACTCATATGTGCTACCCTACTTACAATTTTTAACACCATAAATCTTTTTGATTTAGCATCAAATCCCACCAGTACCTGTGGATTTAAATGGAGTATTCAAGGTCTCAGTAAAAGCCACTCATTTTCCACCCTTTTTCTGTCATCCCTGGTGGCTTAGGCACCCAGCACCTCTGCTTTTTCTGACTCTGACAGTGCAATTCTGGCACTGCCTGCAGTTCTGCAGAAGAAACTGAACCCTGTTTCTTCCCACTGGCACTTTGATTTTCCCCTGGAAGGCTCCTGGAGGCTTTTCCTCTCTCTGTTGTGCACATCTCCCCACAGCCCATGGCTGAGTTCTCAGCTTATCCTGCTGGGGCATCTTCCCCAAATTGTTCAGAAAATATCTTTTGATGTTCGTATCTCACAGCACAATTTTCTTCCCAAACATGACTGAACAGCTCAAAATAAACTCCTTTTATTTACTGTAAGGCTTCCCTTGACCACATTCAGCACTAGAGGTGTTTCTATTTATCCTGCTTTTGTACATCTTCACAGCTTTTCACAAAAACTAAATACCACAGCAATTTCCTTAATAAACTACATTTCTATAGCTGCCCAGGGCCACTCAAAGCATGACAGAACCAAACTGGGCATTTAATGGTCAGGCTGGGAACTTTCCTATTTTATTTATTTTGTCTATAAAGAAAGCTCTATCACAGTGTTTATCATTTCTGTACATGATAAAAACCCCTAACAGATAAGAATTCTACAGTGCAGGGAATGAGTAATTATAATTGAAATGTCTCTCTCCATAGCCCATCCTTCAACAAGCAGATTTCTGGGTGGAAATAAAGTTCATTTTGATGGAAATAATGCACATGGTGAAGGCATTAGTAATGCTAATGAAGAGTTCCAGCAGATGGACAAAACAGGCCTGATTAAAGCTAAAGATCATGTTAGGAAATCTTTGTTCAAATTGTTCAATGGAAGAATTAGATAAAAACTTGTGGAATGTTCATCCATGGTCACTGCCTGTTCAGCATACTAATCATAGCTGCACTTACTAGAAAGAGATGGATTTTACTCTGTATTTTACTGTTCTGCCCTGTGGGTAGCACATATCATTTATTAGGGGGGGTATGGAGGGACTTCCATCACTACATTTTTCCTTTGCTAACTTTTCCTATGCTAACTCCTCTAAAGCCCATTTCTGGAACAAGAAAGGGACACATTTTACAAGTGTGTCCTTTTACAGGAGCTAACAGTGGGATTATTTAAACAGCTTCTCTCAAGGGGGATAAACCAGTGGTATGATGCAGTTATTTAGTATGTAAACTAATTTTATTATATAATTTCATTGTGTCATTTAAATGACTGACAGAGTTAAATACCTTGAAAAGCAGGTATTGCAGCTTTGAGGAATGAGGAGAATTATGCTCAGCAGGGATGTTTTTAGTATACTCCCTGTGTTGATTTTGGTTCACTCAATATTTGGGTTTAACTTAAGAGTCTTTAGTAACTTTCACTGCAATCGACTGCATGTTTATCTTTTGTGAGGGAAAAACCTGGCTCTGAAGTCAAATATGCATCCTTGTCATCCAGCACAGTTCCAGCAGGATGGACTGTGTGTGTAAAACACTGCAGAAAACAAGGATCTGCTCTTCTTCTACATGTTTGGTTTGTTCTGAATTATTCCTCCTTTTGTGTCTGTTAGTTCCTTAAATATTGCTCACACTGAACTTACTTGTAAAAAGCAATAATCAAAATTCTTTGCTTGTCCACTTAGTCCCTTTTATAAATGAATGAAGAGGGCATTGTTAAAATAGTGAGAAGCAAGATTAACTCTGCTCTTCTCCTGCACGTGCACAATTGTCTGGTTTTAATCCCACAAGTGGCTGAAGATGAGTTGGAGGCTCAGCCCAGGAGAACGCACGTTAGACTTGGTTTAGTGTGAGAGGTCACTCTCAGGGTGGCCGTGCTTTGTTTCCCTCACTTTATGCACGTGCAAAGTGGATTTCTCTAGCAGCCTAAATGTTTTTTTGTGATACAAAATTAATAAGGGTTCAAAAAAGCCCAGTTCTCTGCCAGGTCAGATCCTCACCTGCAGTGTCCCCAGCTCTGGCATAGGCAAAGGGCACAAGTGTGGCAGTGAGAGATTCCCCGTAATGTTCTCTCACCTTTAACTCTCCACTATGAGTGCTCTGGTTGATGAGATGTGACAATTTATATTGTGAAAATTGGCAGTTTATATTGTGAAAATTGGCAGGGTTTTTATCCTTTCCTGCTGCCACATTGACTTAGGGACCAGCGCTGAGCACCAGTTCTCAGCCATGTGCTTGAAGATCAACAGAAATTGTGCAAAGAGGGCAAAGTCCATAGGCTGAGGGCAAGTTAAGCTCATCAGCCATATCAGTGGATATTATTGCCTATTTCTGGCTCAGAACTCTTTGTAATCATGTTCTTTATTGAGTCTTCAGTATGAATCCAAAGGTGCCAATGCCAAACCTTCTCCTGCACAGGAGGAACATGAGCCCAGGCATGTGGCAGATGCTTGTTCCATTACAGGAAGGTGACACAAGTCCAGTGAGAAGGATGGGACAAAAAATGCAAGTTTCATGTGTAGAAGAGTATAGGTTCCACTTGCAGGAATGGTTATTGTAGATTTTTTTTTAAGAACATGGTGGTTTTGACAGTCTTAAAATTTCAGACTAGAAATGGCAGGGAAATCTGTGGATGAAACTGTCCAAGGAGAACTCAGCAAGAAGAGAGAGTTAAAGTCCAGAGGAGAGAGCACTGTAATGTTTACAGAGAGCTGAGAGTGTCCACAGAGGCTCTGAAAGAGAACCAGGAGCAGCAAGAGGAGCTCAGGGCCAGGGGTGGCTGTGTCACCTCTGAAGGTGTCCGATGGCACAGGAAAGGCCAGGCTTGCCCAGCTCCACCAGGGAAGGTCATTCCAGACCTCACTGAGTGGTTTCCCTGCAGCCTCAAGGGGTGGAACTGCCATGGAGCTCTCTGGCCCCATCTCTGCTGGAATTTGGGGCTCTGTGATAGAAACAGCCATTGCTTCTTGGGGGGGATTTGAGCCTCCCACCCCCTAATTAAGGACATGATTTAAACAATCTGAGGACAGGGGAGCCTTTATTCCCTGGGGCCTGCTTCTGTGCAGGTAACAGCTTGCTTGGGTCTGAAATTATGGCTGTAAAGTGTCTTTTTTTTTGTTTTCCATGTGTCATTCTGCTCATGGACTGTTATTAGCTGGAAGTTGCTTCAAGTTTTATTTGGGCTTTGGTGCCACTTTAGAACATCAGAGCTAAGAGTTGGATTTTTTGGTTCCTGCCTGTTACCCTTTCCAGTCTCCTGGTGCTTTGCTTTGTGCACACCAAACGCTCACGTGACTGGTGTTAAGGGGATTGCAGAAGTGATCTGGGTTAAATTTACCTTACTTGAACAAAATGGCTGATTTTAGCTCAGTCCCTTGTGCCTGCCTGTCGTGCACTCCCAGAAGTGCCTGCAGTGGTACCAGAGGGTGAGGAGGAGCAGGGAGGAGCCCCTTCCCTGCTCAGGAGCCCCTTCCCTGCTCAGGAGCCCCTTCCCTGCTCTGAGCTGCCCCAGCCTGGCTGCAGGGACTTGGCCACTTGGGAAGAGCAGCTGTGACAAGGCTGGAAAGCACAGCCAGGACAGGGGAAAAGGCAGAATTGCAGCCTGAGCTTGGCTTTTTGCTGGCTCAAGGGTTAAAAGGAAAAGCATTAATAAGAAATGCTAAGTGGAAATAGGAAGAACTTATTGAAAGGTATCTACATAGCAATGATAATGCTTCAGCAGGAAAAGCTCATTTTTATCTCCTAGGAGTTTTGTGTGGCCAGCAAGGGTTTTCCAGGTGTTTTATTAGCCTGGTGAGTGTTCTTAATGAAATAACTTGTTAAACTACGTTCTGCTTTTAGGTCACTGCTTTATGTCTGGAAGCTGCTGCATTTCATGTTTGTGTGGTCTCTGCTGGGAGCTGAGGGTGCCTGAGCAGAGCCCCAGGCAGTGCTGGAGGCTGTTTTAGCACCACTGTTGGCCCTTTGTGTTTGTAATTATCCAAGGGATGGCTTTTGTCTCACTTGCATGGGAAATAGCAGCATCCAGTACGTTTATGGCAGCAGAAGAGCTTCCCTGGATTTAATTACTTTTAGACCAATCAGCTGAAGTAAAGAGGAATGTTTTTGTTTATTCCTGGTCCTTTTTTGCATCTTAATGTAGTATTTTAAATAAATAAACTCATGGGTTTAGGTCATGCTATGAATTCAAAAGGGCATTTGTGGTTTTGTTGGTTATTTCCTTTTTTGTTTATGAACCTACTGTAGTTGTAAACCATTTTTCTGAAACTTTTAGGTGATTAAAAAAATCCCATTTTGTTAGTATGACTCAAATTTCCCTTCATCCTTTGTCCTCTACTAATTTAATCCTGCTGTAATCTGATCAGCCATGGTCAACCTGTTGAATTAACTCCTGAAATTATTTTTCCAAAGTCAATCTGTGCTTTAACAAACCCATTTATTCTCTCACTCATAACCAAATGCCTGTCCCAGGCCAGTATCTATAGCTAAGAATCTGCCCAGAGCTTTTTCTGTAGGTGCCTTCCAGACCACCATGGCTTTTTCTCTGTAAACCATGCTGTTCCTTGAGTTTTTTCCTAGCAATACAAATCTGTATTTATTTCCTATTGGCAGCTGGTTAAACAAGCCCTGGCTGCAGTGTGCTCCAACAGGAGGAGGCAGAATAAGCCTTGTCACAGAGCAGTGCCCAAAATTCCCTTTGGCTCAGCTGGAGGGACACAGGGTGACACCTTGGTAAAAAAAAACCTTACCTAGCTTTGCTTTCTGATAGAAATTTCAGTAATTCCAGGCTGCAGGGCTCAGGTTTGGGTTTGGGGAGTGTTTGGGAGGCCTCATCTAAGTGAGGTCACCAATCCTTTAATGCCATTTCATGGGCAATTGGTCATGGGTGACTGACTGGAGGTAAAAATGGTTTGGCCTTATGAATGTTTAGATAAGGGAGATGACACAATTGTGAACAACTCCCAGTTTCTAGCAACTGAGAGGTTATTTTAAGCTTTATAATGGGTTTTTGGTTAATTGGGGGTCTTGGGCTTTGCATTCATTATGTCCCACACCCTGAAATCCTTAACAGTACATTCCAGAGATTTCAGTAAAATCTTGTTTATTGTTATAGGCGAGGTAATCAAGTAAACATTCCTCTGCTGCTAAATATAGCAGCAAGCTGCTTATGAGTCAGAACCCCAGCAGATAATTCTGCATATCAGTGAAAACTTCATTGGCTCTGTCGTGTTCCTTATGTGAACAAACAACAACTTGGATCTTCCTTGTTCTTTCCATTCCAGGAAACATTTTGTGGTGTTCACTGTGGTGGGGTTATGTTTGTAAGGGAGCCCACAGATGCATCATGTAATTGGTCTGGAACAAAACACAGCAAACTGGGAGATTTACCATGTTATAGCCATTCTTGATTAGTAATTAAGCTTTCAAGTATTCGAAAATATAATTTCCATCTACAACAGCAGTTAGGGGCAATTTACTGGATAAACACATCCAGTGTTTAAACAGTGATAAAAATATCCAAAACTAAAAGTATATAATTTTTATAGCAGTTTTAAAAGTCTTTGGATGTTGTTGCAGGTTTTTAGGTGATGTAAACTCATATTAGTAAATCAATTGGTAGATAATATTAATTAATATGCATCATTTCTTCCCAATAACAATAACTTGGGAAAAACTTCCAGTTCTTTGTATATGACCCACCCAGTAAAGTTTCTTTTTTAGTATTATCTATTATAAACAAAAGGAGCTGCTTGTTGGAGTTGCTTCACTGTGATTGCTGTATTATGTCCCATGCTTACACTTATTTCTGTACAAATATTCTTATATTAAGCTGGCATAAGAAGCTTGTTATCATCTCAGCTTAGTGGAGCAGGAGCGCCCTGTGTGTGAGCAGCTGGGCACTCCACTGACATTTGGGGGAAACCATTTTGGGCTGTTCCTGACCAAGTGCTTGAACCTTGGCCTTTCCCTGTGTGGCTGCCCTGGCACAGATGGGTTTTATCCACCCCAGAATGTCCCACAGGAGCAGCAGGACAGGCAGAAGTGACTGGCATGTCCAGAAAGCAAATGATGGAGTTGCCAGTGCCCAGCTCTGTGTGGGAGAGAGGGAAATGCTCAGCTGGGAGCAGAGCTCCAGGGCTTCCTTCTCGGATTGGACAGCTCAGTGCCTTTTGCTCCTGGTTTCTGCATGTTTATTTACTAATTAAGTGTGGGAAGCAGAATGAAATAATTATCAGAACTATTAAATAACTCAGTTATTTAATGGTAGGTCCTGGGCTAATGTACTTAGAACTGAAGCTAATGAGGCCTTGAAGTGATGCACAGCAGCCAAGATTATGTTAATCTGGGTTTAGTGACACAAGCATGAGAATTTTAGAGCTTCTTTTTCAAAATCAAGTAGCCTGTTCTGAGAACTGAACAAAGGAATAGAGGGGTTTGAGTCTCTAAAGTGAAATACATCAAGGGCATTAACATTTGCCTGTAACACGTTCCTAGGATGGCAGCTCCTTTTTTGCATAAAAAGATGGCTTAAAAAAATATGCAAAAACTGTATTGCTTGAAATGAAATATCTGCTTCTAAAGCATACACTTTAATTATTAAAAATGTCAAATCTTTTTGGTTGTAGAATCATTTTGAAGAAAGAAGTGGTCCAGGTAGTTAGCATGCATAGCATCTTTGGTTTGTTTTAGTTTGGGGCTTTTTTTGCTATAGAAATGTCTTCATAAACAGCTGTATCATGTTTGTATGGTGTCCTCTTTGGAAGTCAAAGTATGGTTCCACAGTAGTTCTTGTATTAATTAGTCCTGCACTGATGACCACAAGTGCTATTCAGATGTACAGGGTTATTATTTCTGCCTGTCTGTACCTTAAACTTGGCTGAACTTTCTATTCAGCAAGCAAATGCATGCTTTGTACCAATGAGAACAACCTGAAATGCTGAGACAAGGTTGGAATTATTCGTTCCCCTGATAAAGGGCTGGCTCATTTAGGAGCCTCTTTAGGGGTGCATTGCAGGAGTGTGCTCAGATGTGGAGCTGTGAGCAGCTTCCAGGGCAGAGGCACTGCTCAGAGAACACTCAGTGGGTCTGTTCTGGGCTCTCATTTCTGAACATTCCTGAGCATTCTCAGGAATGTTCTGGTGCTCGTTTTTCCTGTGCCTTCCCAGCCAGCAGCCCTGAACGAGCTGAAGTTCACCTGATTCATAACTGATAACAAAAATCTGTTACCCTCCTATTGCTCCTGTGTTTCAGAGGTGGTTTTATCTCTGAGTTTGCACCTGCCTGCCATCCCTGACCCGTTTCTTTGGATCTCTGTTTCTCTGTGTGAGGTACAAGCTCTGTGCACTGCAGCACTGGGCTGTGTTAGCCACGCTGGGGCAGAGCTGCTTTG
Source organism: Agelaius tricolor (assembly GCF_023055355.1). NCBI lineage: Eukaryota > Metazoa > Chordata > Aves > Passeriformes > Icteridae > Agelaius > Agelaius tricolor. The sequence goes on from NW_027269277.1 coordinate 1,847,975, forward strand.
CCCTTCAGATTTGTTCCACCTCCTGCCTGCCACCAGCACCTGCAGGGCTTTGGGAACTGTGCTCAAAGATGAGGCAGGGGATAACAGAGGAATGGGGAAACCTCATCTTTGGAGAGTCAGGGATCCTGGGAATATGTGGGCTTCCCACCCAGCCCTTCTTTTTACAAACTGCCTGCAGTTCACTCTTACTGCCTCAGAGCTTTTCCAGTTTGTAGCTGATGCTACCTTTCCCCACTTAATTCACTGTATTCTGTCTTTCATGAGACCAGTTCTCTTGAAAGGGCAGTGGTGATTTGGAAACTTCATACAACTGTCACACCAACTCCCTTGACAGTGATTTTATCACCATAAGGGCAGAGAAATGAGGTTTATTGAGGAAAAAGTACCTTGACTGACAGGTGTCATAAGCACAGGATAGACCTGTGTGAACAGTGCCAAGAGGTATTTATAGGAAGAGAAAGCATATGGGTTTACACAAGTTGTCCTGGGTTTCCATTTGTTTGGGGTTGGTGTTTCTGTTTTGTTTGTGTGTGGGATATGTCAGTGTGTGGAACCAAGGGCAGACAAACTGAAGTTGTTGTTAGTTACTGATGAATAACGTGGCCACAGAGCAGGAAGCAGCTTTTTGTCACACTTCCTTTGGGGGCTGCTGTGTCACCACCACGCATCAGCAGAGCTCTGGGGCACACCCAGGGCTGGCCCTGAGCAGGGGGGTGGGGGCAGCTCACTCTGGGCTGCTGCAATGACAAAGGATGGGGTTTGACCCGTCCTTCAGCTTCTCCTTGGGCATATGCAGGACTAAAAGGGAGCTTTCAGTGGTGTTCTGCAGATGGAAGGGCTGCTGCATAGCAGATCTTTGAGTAATGCTGTCACATGAGGAAGGATTAAGTGCTCTGTTTGCTGCACCACAGTGGAGATGTTTTTGTTTTAACGAAAAAGTAAATATAGACAAATTACTGCTTTAAAAAATGCAAGCTCTTAACCAGCAAAGTAAGCATAAACTTAATTTAAAGCATTGAAATGACTCAAAGTTTGCTTAAAACAGTGTTTTTTTCAATTGACAGACAAATAAAAGTTCATGGAACACTTCTTAAACTTGGGTTCCTGAGGTAGCAGATAGTTGTGGCTGAGGGCCTTGGAGTCATGCTGCAGGTCTGTGGTGAGCAGCCTGCATGATCTCAGTGGGAATTCTGAGTTCTGCTTGATCCCTTTGGGCACCTCTGAGCTGCTGCCTGTGGTTTGGAGCTGTTGGCAGCCGTGGCAGGGTTGGTACTGGGTTTGTTTCTGCTTTGGAGTCCTGCATGCAGCCCTGAATGAGTGCTGAGGGCAAGGGAAGTACTCAGCCCTTCCTGCCAGTATCCTTGCAGCATTTAATGATGACCAGTGTGTTAATTAAAACCTGAGTGAATGCAGCTGGTCGTGTCCCACTGTATTTCTGGAGCTGAAACACACACCAGACTGAGTCATTATTAGGCACTCCAAAAAAAGCTATACTGGGCCTTTTTCTGCATGGAATTCATGAAGGATTTATTTGGAGGGGGTGAGGCAGCAGGCCTAGCTCCTAGGAGAAATTTTGAAAGTCTGATGGTGTTTATAGAGACCAAATTCTAACAATACAGTATTCAGTGAGTGAGGAAAAAACATTTCTTTCATTAGTAGAAAATACTGCATATATGTATTTCATCTTTTATTTCATTTCTATTTTTCTGAACACTCTCTTTAATTCCTTTTCCCACTAAGTCTGAACAAATGCTTTGCTTTGGAGGAAGGACTGCATACATGCTTCTTCCTACACTGGCTTTCTGCAGATAAGGCTTTTACTTTGCAGACCTCATTAAGCAGTCAGTTGAGCAGCTAAATGAGTGTTCCAAGTGGTAATGGATACTTACTCCGTGTAAGTACAACAAGATGATGAGATACTGCAAAGCTGAGTGCTTAACTGCACAGGATTATTTCTATTACAAATAAGTGAATAACTCAGATGTTCATGACAGCCATGGGATCTCCCACCTGTGAACAGAGTAGATCTGGGTCACCAGATAAAGGGTTTTGTTTCCTCTTTTGAGTCATGTATCTTCTATTCCATATATCTGAGCAGATTTTAGACTCTTCCAAAAACAAGGGTCCTCTTTTCAAGTATTTAAGCCTGAATGGAATATGAGTAGGCAGGAAAAGCTTCCAGCCCAACGTGGTTGTGAAAATCAAGTTGTGTTTTAGCAATCCAATCTAAGCACACACTTTAAGTTCTTATTTGGATTTGTGGCATTGCAGGTGCTTGTTAGGATGCTTGGAAAACATTGCAAAACTTGCCTTGATTTCTCCAAGCTGGAATTGCAGATATTCAAATATAAGTAAGTGGAGATTCAAATAGTTCATGCTTTGGGAGTTGTGAAAGGTCATAAAAATAAAACCAAAAGCAAGGCTGTAAAAGGATAATTAATATGATGAACAGAGGAGTTCATGAAGCCTGAATTCTCTAAGAGTTTTGCTCAAGTTCTCATGTGTAAGGTGTAAACTCTGAAATCATTCCTGCAGATGAGTGCTTGCCTCCTTGCCACACAGGTTCTCTGGTGTATCAGGGATGATTTCTGATGTTTCCATACAGAATGTACCATGGAGCTCTCCTCTACACTGCCACCCATCTTCAGAGAGGTTTCCAAGGCTGTCTTTGGAGATCTCAGGGGCAAATTGGGTTAAAATGGGGTTGGAAAAAGAGAAACTATATATACCACAGGTAGTTCAGGAACTTGGTGAAGAAAGGCTCTGGGTTGCTGTCAGAATCAGCACAGCATTTGTAACATGAACTGGGGAAGGCTTTAACTGTCCTCTGTCATCTGCTTATATTGGTGTTCTGTAAATAATTAAAGATGACTTTGTTTTCCCTGCCAAGTGACTTGTGGAACAGTAAATAAGCAGTGGGAACATGTCACTGTGAGTGATGAAGGTGATCTGATCTTCATCATTCTCCCTGCTGCTCTCTGAAGCAGATTTTCTACATACAATGAAATTTTCCCCCCAGTAAACCGAGAGCTCTGTTTTCTCTGGTTATCTCTTATGAACATTTTTAAACAGGCTCCTGAAAAACCAAAGCTTTCCACACCTCAGCTTGCTCTGCTGTCTCTGAAGTTCTCTGTTGTTACCTGGAGATTTCACAAGAGTTAGAGGCTACAATGTTCTTATTTTAAATTTATCCAGAAGAAAACCAATTCATAGCTGAGTCTTTGCTAATTATTTCCATTCAGCTTTGTTGCATGCCAGACTTTTTAGTTGTATTTAATGTTGTTGCTTGTTGCTCTGGAAATAATCATTAAAGGGAAATGGGTCACCACCACTGTACACTGGTAATTCTGTGCAACACAATTTGAAATGAACTTGCCTTTTCATAATGATGCTGAGAAGCACCAAATGCTTTCAGTAATAGTGGCATAATGTAATTAAGTTATAAACCTTTTTTTTTTTCCTTGAAGCCATAATATAAACAAGGCACAAATTAATGGTACAGGACAGTATTGCATCTTTAGGTATTTGAAAAGTCAGCAAGGTAACTGAAAATGGAGCTGAGACTGCAATAAAAGCTTTCTGGAAATGATCTCTGACCCTTGGAGAGCACCAAGTCATTGCAGTTAAAATCTGTCATTTACCTGTGGACAGGACACAGAATTTTGGAGAGGCTGTGGCTCTCTGGAGGGGGAGGTACCTGTGGGTAACCAGAGCATCTTTGTTCTGAAGAGCAGGAGGTATCCATGGTTTACCCACATGGATTTACATGGATTTATCCTCTACACAGAGAACATTGATTGCTGCTGAAGAAATTCAGGTTTTGACCTTTACCAGTACAAAAGAGCAGCCCAGTTTCTGCACCTTCCTAAGCTGCAAGTTTTGGAAATAGGCCCATGAGTAAGAAGAATGCTTCCAGCTGATTTCAGCACTGCAGGTACACAGACCATGTGGGGACAGAGCTTTTTCAAGTGACAGAGGCAGACAGTGTCCCAGTCACCAGCTGAATTTCCTCTTGTACTGTTCCTCTTTCTTTGTGTTTGAAGTCCTTGAGAAATTCTGCTATGATGTAGTGCTGCTGTTGTAATTGAATTTATAATTTAGGCACTGAGTAGAATCAAGGCTCAGCTTAAAACCAGAAGTGGATCCTTTGAGTCTTTCTCATCTTTAGTCCCCCCAGTTGTGCTATTCCCTAATTCCCCTTCATTCTTTGTTTTGTAGCGCCAAGGGATCAAATAAAAGTCTTGATCTGTGCTTGGACAGTCTGTTCTGAAACCTGAGTGCATCAGAGTCCTGGAGAGCAGAGGTGACAGTGTGAAATCACACCAATGCTGGCTTTGGGGGGAGAGGGAATCCTGGATATGGAAATACTCTGCTCCTGGCACTGGGATGTGTCATGGCCATGGAAAAAGTTAAAGGTGAATCAGCTTGACCTCAAAACCAGACTTGTGTAAGGGAAATCAGGGTTCCTGCAGGGCAGCTGAGCCCTCTGTAGCACAGAGAAAGAGAGAGAACAATGTGAATTGGGAACTTTGCATGAAATAATGTGTTTTATCATCATCTCATGTCTGACCCTGAGCTTGCCACAGTTTTAAAATCCAGATGATGGAAGTATCTAAACTTTTCAGGAATATAAAACTCCATAACAAACGAGATTTGTGTTTATTCCCACATGTATAATTCCTATATTTCTGCACATCTCAGTGTTCTGTTATGGATATAAGGGACATCAAACCTCCCCACTGCTTCCTGAGCCTGCAGAAAGGACATTGCTGTCAGCACTGATGCAGGGATTGTGTTGAGATTTATGCCCTCTGGAGCTTTGTCATATAGGAAGTGATGATGGGGCAGGAAACCAGGCATTGTATGGAGACATCCAGGAGTGTGGAACTAGAGGAAAAAGCTGCAAAAATAATTTATAAGAGGAATTTTAAAATGCATATTCTGTATAAAAATATATTTATGATTGTGCACAGCTGGAAATTGTAATTGTTGAAAATAGTGCAAGCCAGTGAGTGATTTTTATGGGGGGAAGAGTCCAGTGCTGTGTTTGAGCTGTTCCAGAGAAAGCACTGGAAGGACTCAGTCCCCCTTCATCAGGGCTCTCTCTGCCTTACTGCCTTTCCAAGTTCTGCTAATCAAAGTTTTCTGAAGACCATTTATGAAATTACCTCAGATATACAATTTTAAGCACTAGTAATAAATTCTTGATCCTGAAGGCTAGGGCTTTATTAATTTAAACTCAGTTTTTCTTTCTGTCTGATAGAAGTTACCAAGTGACTGTGGACTGGCAGCAATAACTGTAGGAGGAGAGGTCATTGGGACAAAGCATTTCAAAATCTCCAATATTAGGGGGGCAATTAATTACCAATTAAGCTCCACATGTACCAGATGCAGTCTGAGCTTGGAGAGGCCGTGCTCAGCAGAGAATGCTGGTCCCAGTCCAGAACAGAATTACATCTGAACCTGTAATGCCACTGAAATGTGATTCAGGTCCTGTTATTGGAGGTTTGCAGCAGGCTGTGACCCACAGGGGCTGTTTGGGGACTGTCCTTTATTAGCAGAGTAATAAAGGAGCTATAAAGGAGTCACCTGGCTGGTAGGTGAAGCTGGGCACAAATCAGGTTAGAGACAATTGCAGATCACTTGGTGTCCCCTTCTGGTTGTGAGCCCTGCTCAAGGAGGGCATGGCAGTGGTTTTTCTACTCCAAGTGGCAGAATTGGCCCTGCTTTATTTGAAAGGAGAAGAACTGAAACAGGAGGGTAGGTTGATGAACAGACAGATTATTGCTAAAATTGTTCCAGCTTTTTCCAGTGTTCCCAAACAAGATGCTGCAGAGGGTACTCGTGTTAATCAGAGGAATGAATACAAACCAAAAATTAGATGGCATGATGGATTACAAGAGGCTTTTTACTGATGAAATCTATTTTGTTTGTTTTAAAATTTGTGTGAGGGCCTCCCTTCAAGGTTTGGCCTTGTGAAGGAGCCAAAAATCAATAGGCTAGGAACAGAAAGGATTTCCACAAATCTAAGAGAGCCATCATAAGGGTGCTTCTTTCACTGTTAAATATCAAGTCTTGTTTTAGAAAACAAGTTTTGTTAAGGGCATGTTCTAATAGTTCTTATCTTTATGTGGTTCCTAAGCATAATTCCCTGCTTAAATTAATTTTAAAGGAATTTGTATACCTTCAAATTGGAATAAAATTAAGATGAAAACAGAAATAGGGATTTTTTTTCCTCAAATTCTTCTAGAACATCTAAAGGAAAACCCTGAAGAAGCACCAACCAAACTGGGCCTGAATAGAATGTCCATGCCCAAGTCCAGCTGCCCCTCTCAGGTGCTGCCATGTGGATCCTGTCTCGATTCTCACCTCACCTGGTGAGCAAAGTGCACCTGGCTTTGATGTTCCCACATCTCCTGCGCTGTTTGTGGCCCCTCTGCTGTCCTGGGCGAGGCACTCGGAGCTTTAGGGCAAGTTCTTATTGGAGCTAACCAATAATTAACCAGGAGATGTTCAGGCTGTGCTGCTGCATCCCTGGGCCACATTTGGGAATCGATGCTTCCCTCTGCCGGCCACACAGAGACGAAATCTTATTGTGAAACGAGCAACGAATTTTTCTTTTTTTTCTTAAAAAGAAAAAAAAAAAAAAAAAGGCAGCCTGTGCTTAGGAGGGAGGAAAGGAGTTTGTTATTGCAGGGAATTAGACGGGGCTAATTAAATCACTTGCCTGCATCACAGACCAGATTTGTGTTCAAGTGACTGGCCTCTGCTTGGGAAAGAAGGAAATGCAAATATTTGAAGTCACTTCATGTCTACAAGTGATGTTCACGCTGAGCATTCTCTGTACAAAGAGCAAACAATTAATTATTTGAAAACAGGAATCAAAATGAGTGCATCAAGGCTGTTTTGACTTTTTAGTGGCTTTTTGGCTGAAATTAGTGGGCTAATTGTTACTTTGTTGTTCTTAGGTGAGGGTGCTGCATTGATGACACCTTAAACTTTTCACATCATGTAAGAGAACATGGCTCAGTTTCAGCAGTGAAATTCTTACCAAGAAAAAGACAAATGTTTGTAAAGGCTTGGTTGATGCTATGTGTGGATATTATCTGAAAGTACTGATTTTTTTTTTTTTTTTTGAGGTTCACATGGAAAACAGGGCTGAGTTGACTGAGGACTGTTTTTTGAGGCAGTTCTTGAGGGCTTAGAGCTATTCCATAATCCACCTTACAGCCCTGCTGGATGCACATCAGCCAGGGCCACCAGGATGGGTGGAACTGCAGAGAGCAGGATGGGCATGGATGGAAATGTGGCACAGAAATGTCCTGGTGGCCCTGGAACTGCAGAGAGCAGGGTGGGCATGGATGGAAATGTGGCACAGAAATGTCCTGGTGGCCCTGAGCTGCTGGAACTGCAGAGAGCAGGGTGGGCATGGATTGAAATGTGGCACAGAAATGTCCTGGTGGCCCTGGAACTATAGAGAGCAGGATGGACATGCATTGAAAGGTGGCACAGAAATGTCCTGGTGGCCCTGGAACTGCAGAGAGCAGGATGGACACAGAGGGAAATGTGGCACAGAAATGTCCTGGTGGCCCTGGAACTATAGAGAGCAGGATGGACATGCATTGAAATGTGGCACAGAAATGTCCTGAGCTGCTGACACCCTGTGAGCTGGACCTCCTCAACTCTGACAGGAAATCCCTGCAGCAGGAAATTTAGGGTCTGAAATTTGAAATTCTCCAAAATGTTTGAGCCCTTCAGTACATTTTTCTTCCCCTTGTGTGATGGTTTTCATCTTTTTGATGGATGTGTTTGGGCTGAATTGAGCCTTTAGTAGATGTATGTCTTCTTTTTAGATTGTCTCCCCATTCTCATTTGAGTTACTTTGTTTTCAAGATAAGAGTGGGGAGAAGAATGAGTCCACAGGATTTGTACCAAACTTCAGAGCTGTAGGAAGGGGAATAGTCTATTACTCCATAAAGATATTGGGAAATTAGTAAGGAAAAAAAAAAGAAGACAATCCCCCCGCAATAAACAAAGGGGATCACCCCACCCCACCCCTCCCTCCATTACTGAGTCTCCACACCATTGTTATTGTTTTTTATCATTACAATTGCAACAATAATTGGCCCAGTTTTCCTTCAAGTTCTGTGCTCTTTGCAGGGTAACCTTAGGTAATGAATTTGTATTTCCTCCTGGGAGCTGGCAGCTTTGGCCAGGGGGGTCCCAGCTGCATGTGAGCAGTGAGAGCAGCTGTGCTGGAGTGGAATTGGTCTGACAGAGCCTGGGGAATGCAGGGAGATGTTGCTCAGCTGCATTCCTGAGCACACCCAGAGCTGGCACCTTTGGCCAGGTGTGTGTGGGTTTGATCAGCCCCCATTAGGGGGCACTTGGTTTGGTTTCCAGTAGGAGTTTTGACCTTCAGGAAGTCATTCCTTTGTGCTGCAGGCTCCCAGCCCGTGGAACAGACCAGAATCAGAGTCTCAGGAGTGTTGGTGTATAATTTTCCTAGCACTCCACAATAGCAGGATGAAAGGGGGTGTGGAGCTGCAATTAACACTGGATGAGGCTGAATTGCACTTGCAACAAAGAGAAGTCTTTCAGTTAGTCTACAATAAAATCATAATTATATCCCCAGTATCCTTGGCAACAGATTAAGGTCCCAAAAGGTGATTTTGCAGTTCAGTGTTCATTGCTGATGCAGAGATGGAAAAGAAGGAAAAGCATCATCATTTAAACAGTTTCTGGGGTGCAAATAAGCATGATGTGAGAAACATTGAATGCATCACACTGAATACATGGAAGTGTGCTCTCCAAGGAAACAAATAATTTCTGTAGTTAGGGTGTGAAATTCAAGAATTTGTATGCTTGATGATTTAAATTCGTACAAAAGGATGGTGCTCATTGGATATGGATTCATTTCTCAACAGGGAATTCTATCCAATTTTCATTTTAAGAAAGCCAGCCCTTGAGACACAAGGATTATCAGTTGATGAAGTGAAGATAAGTTGCTTTATCAGAACTGCTTATATGGAGGAATTACCTGATTATAAATTCTTTTATGTAGATATATTTTCAACTCCCTGAAGTTTTTCACAATAAATATTCCTTCTCCTAAGCTTGGTCTTTAAGGCCATATACAGGAAACATGCTCCCTTCCCCTAATGACCCTCTTAAAAAGGTTAATGTTTAATAAATACTTGCTGTACAGGTACCTCTTTTTAAATGTCCTCCTGTCTCCATTTGCTTTTTGCTCAGTGCATTTTACTGCTACAGTTCTCACCAGTGCAATGCTGATTTTTTTTTTTTTTTGCATTCCCTTTTCTCCCTGTTTTCTTTCAAATAAGAACCAATAAAAGTAATAACCTTAGGAGGCAGAGTTATTATGTTTATTTTGGAAGAAATGATTCTGCCATCATCTGGACGACCAGCTCTATGCATGAATTCCTAGATGTGCCATCAGTAAGGAAGATGGAAATGGGGGAAAGTCAGCAAGGTGCATGAAGATATTTGTGGAAATAAGACCTTGGAAATAGGACCATAATGAATAGAAGGAAAGGGTAATGTAGGCATGTGAATTCTAAATGCCTTCCAACCTGAAAAAACCACTGGCTGCTGGGAATGTACTTTAACTGATGTTTGTGTCGCTGCTGAGGCAGAGAATAAGTCATATTATAACATTATTGGAGGTATGGCATAGTTTGAGTTTGAAAATGATGCTGGGGACTGCTTTGAAGTGACTTAGGTGATGGAAATTCCTGCCCCTCCCTTCCATTTTGAGCCTAGAGATGAGTGATGAGCTGTGTAATTTTGTACATAATGATCCATCTCCTCTCTGACAGATTTGGTTACTGAAGTTTCTCAAAGTGCACTCAGTACTAAATATTGAGACCTGGTTTTGCTTTCCTTTTAAATAAAGGCCTTCAGAGGAGAGGGAAGACATAATAGCACAAAATAATTTTGTGATGATTTGTTTACTTACAATTGCATGGTTGGGAGCAAGACTTTGTAGCTCCAAACAAGCACGAGCTGTGCCTGTGAGGAAGATGCCAATTTTACAGCTTTAGGGACTGTAGCTCTTCTGTTTGGGACCAACAGGCCCATCCCCAGTGTAAATGCAGCCTGCTGAAATTCTGCAGGATTGGGGATCCCCTGGGTTTTCACAGAAATGTTCAGAATTTAATACCAAAGAACACTGAAACAATATAAAAGAGCTAAAGACCATGGGGATTTGAGCTGGAATTGTGTTCACATTCAGTTCACAGGGAAGGGCCAGAAAATAGGAATTATATTGGCCAGATCAGTTCTAGTTAGTGAATGAGTTGCAGTATGGTCTTAGTAGTATCAAGTAATTTCAAAACTTATTTTTCTTCTATTTGGGCAAATTATGAGTGTAGTTGTTTCCTTTCACTGTGAATAGAACAAGTTTTTTCCAGTTTACTGTAACTCTTGCCTGGTTACCTGCATTAAATAGCATCTGTTAACCAGTGAATGCAGCCATTTCCATAGCACACTGCAGAACCTGTTAATCAGTGAATGCACCCATTTCCATAGCACACTGCATTTTCTGCCACAGCTTTTGTTGAGGCTGGGGCAGCATCTGCTCAGACACAAAGCACTGGCTGTGTGAAGATCCAGCTGAAATCCTTCCTGTGCTTTCCTCTGCTTTTGGAGGCCTCCAGGGACAGGGGCAGGATGGTGCAGAGAGTTTGACCCTGCACTGCCAACCTCACTGAGGTCCCTGCAAATGGCAGGCAGGGGATCAGAACTGAAAAACTGGATTTTTGCTGAAAGTCAATTACTTGCTTTGCACATTAGCATTAGAGAGCATGGGAAGAACAGTGAGAGGAAAGGAAAAAATAGCTTAGCTCTGTAGAACTGCAGAATGTTACTATAGATAGGCTGGGAGATTAAAGAGCTGTCTTGGCACATTGCAATTCAAAGACCAGCAGCCTCAACTGCCTTCCTGTCCTCAGGAATTATTCTTAAGAATTTTATTCTTCAGATATCACATTATAATGTGGGTTAAATCACTGTATTTTGTCTTGATTTTCCTCAATACTTCCCTTTTATCTTTTTGTTCTCTCATTATCCCTTTTCTATCTCTTGGCTTGGCTCTTAATTCTCCCATATGTGGTTATTGGAGTAATTGGAGAAGCAAAGCCCAGAGCTGGTTGGTTGGGGGATCTGTACAGGATAAAAAGCACAGCAGGAGATTCCAGAACTCAGATGAAGTCCCTGGGGTTGGTGGTGCCTGCTGCTGGGCTGACCAGCACTGCCCTGCAAGTCTCTAAGCTGATTGTTCAACACCTGAGAGCAGTCAATGGTGGCTCTCAGGGAGCTCTGGGAGGCTTCAGCAGAGAAGGATGTGATGGAAAAACAGGGGGCTTGCAATATTTTGCATTTGGAAGAAAACCATTGCATGAGCTATTTATCAGTTTATTGTTTAGATGTATTAGGTAAAGTAAAACCAAACAAACCCCTGTAGTATGACTTTGTCTATTGTAATACTGATGAAAACCTGTTTTAATAAAGAGGAAAAAAAGAGAAAAATTTGTTTTGTTCCACTGAAGTAGGAGGGCAGTCAGTGGCTGGTGGTGAACCAGCAACTCCATTATAGAGGGGAGCTTTTATTTCCTATTATGGAACTTCTGTGATAATTCTGCTAGACTTGGTCATGGTTAACTGTAATATTTCCAAGGATTTTTGGAGTGTAACAAAGCTGAAATCTTCTCATTTGCATTGCAGTGTGTGTGCTCAGGACTGGGCCTGCTGACAAGGAAAGGGAGGTTGTGCTTTGGCTAAAATGAACTGGACAAAGCAGGGCAGTGCTGGTTTACTGTGTAAATCTGGAAGTCTTTGTTTTGGTGCTCCATTATGAGGAGGGTGTCCCAGTGTTAGACAGCTGGGTTGTATCAAAGAGGTAGAAAGAACTCCCTGGGAGGGGAAAAAAAGTTGTGTGCTTAACCATGTAAGTGAGAATACAGTGTTAGTGATGATACAGAGCAGGGGGAAAGTGGGGCAGTCTGTATGAGGAGCATGCATAGCATGGCTGTCTAACAGCTTCTATTTTTGAGGCATTAATAACATCCCAGTTCCTCTTTACTGTGTATTTTAAGCCAAGCAGCCTCCATGTGCACAAAATGTCAGTGCTTTCTGTGGAGGTTGACGGGGAGCCTGCGAGTATTGGTTAAAATCTGCCTGCCCAGTGCCTGTTCTGGGGCTCTGTGGGTCTGGCCTGTGCTCAGCAGGGAGTGAAGGTGACTGCAGAAAGGAGTGTGGGATGGAGATTGCTGCCTTCCTTGGGCCCCTTTCCTGAACCCTCCCTGGGCTCCCTGGGCCCCTTTGCTGCCCTCCCTGGGCTCCCTGGGCCCCTTTCCTGAACCCTCCCTGGGCTCCCTGGGCCCCTTTCCTGAACCCTCCCTGGGCTCCTTGGGCCCCTTTGCTGCCCTCCCTGGGCTCCTTGGGCCCCTTTCCTGAACCCTCCCTGGGCTCCCTGGGCCCCTTTCCTGAACTCTCCCTGGGCTCCCTGGGCCCCTTTCCTGAACTCTCCCTGGGCTCCCTGGGCCCCTTTGCTGCCCTCCCTGGGCTCCCTGGGCCCCTTTCCTGAACCCTCCCTGGGCCCCTTTCCTGAACCCTCCCTGGGCTCCCTGGGCCCCTTTCCTGAACTCTCCCTGGGCTCCCTGGGCCCCTTTGCTGCCCTCCCTGGGCACCTTGGGCCCCTTTGCTGCCCTCCCTGGGCCCCTTTGCTGCCCTCCCTGGGCTCCCTGGGCCCCTTTCCTGCCCTCCCTGGCTGTCCCCTTGCAGGTGTGCCCCTCCTTGGGACACTGTTCAGTGTCACCAGCCTCCCCACCATGCTTGGCTGTTCTCGTGTCCATGGGTGAGAACTCTACCCAAAACCAGCTTCACTGGAATTGTGCTGCCCTTCAGAACAAGGAGGGTCAGTGGAAAGGTCTGGAGGTTCTAGATTATTTTATACACAGTCTGAGTGGGATTTAATAGATCCAATTCTTAAAAGATTCCCAGCTAGTTGTTGATTTTTCTCATTTGTTGCTTTTATCATAAAATCACAGAATGGTTTGGGTTGGGAGGGATCTAAGAGATTGTGTCCCACTGCCCTGCCATGGCAGGGACACTTCCACTGTCCCAGGTGCTCCAGCCCCAGTGTCCAGCCTGGCCTTGGGCACTGCCAGGGATCCAGGGGCACCCAGTGCCAGGGCCTCACTGTCCTCAGAGTGAATTTCCTTCTAATCTCTGATCTAAACCTGCCTTTTTCAGTTTGAAGGCGCTGTCCCTTGTCCTGTCACTGTGCCTGTGTAGGAAATCCCTCTTATTAAGCCCCTCAGGGCACTGCAGGAGGCTCCAAGGTTTCCCTGGGCATTCTCTCCTCCAGGCTGAGCAAGTACCACTCTCCCAGCCTGGTTTTGCAGGAGGAATTATGGGGTCTTGCCTCTTCTGGAAGCTGTATGGGGTTTTAGTCAGAATTCTTACGAGGTTCTTGTTTTTATGTCTGTGTCACTTACTTAGAGGTTTTTTTTTTTATTATTATTACCTACTGCAATGAATTTACTCCTCTATTTTCAGATTATAGAATAGTCTTTGCCCTGGTTTTAAAAGTGTATGGAAAAGAAAACTCTGCAATGCTTTTTCAAAATGTAAGAAACTGAACTTCTCTGTTTTATGAATCAGATAATTACAAGCATGACTTTTATCAGACCTTAGTGCTTGTTTTTATTTCTGTAGCCTTGAAAGCTTCAGTTAATCATTTTCAATAGACTGGAAAATACTTTCCATGAAAGCTAATAAATTTGGAAGTGTATCTTGTAAATCCTCTAACTGATCCTGCAAACAGATGTTTAGGATAAATACTGCTCATCTAAAAGCAGATATTGCTAATGAATATTAAGAACAGCATAAAATTGCTGGAAACTCTATTTTGCATCTTGAGAGAATCAGTGTTAATAAGTCAGATCAGTCACTTTTATTTAGGCAATACAAAAAAACATATGTCTTCCTGCTTTGCCAGCTGTCATAAAATTCTGGAGGAAAAGGTTGCTTCCAAGCTTTCCAAAGGGAATATTTCACAGAAGTATTTTGACCTTTATAGCTTACAAAACCAATTGACTTCCTTTTCCCATAAAGTATTTTCTGGCGGAGGTTCTTCTACAGCAAAGCTTTGGTTGTGAGGAAAAATACCAGCTCCAAAGAAAATAACTGGGCTGCCTTCTAGTGGTTTTAGATACCAGAAATTCCTCTTATTAAAGAAATTCCCTTGAAGGGAATCATTGTTCCAAATTTACTATGTCCCCCCAATATTTCTTAATATTCAGTAATTGTATGTGCACTTTTATGATAGTTCCATTTTAAGAACCACAAGGCAGATTGTACTAGCCACATGCATTTTTTGTGGACAGCGTGATAAGAAAAGCAAGATAAAAATAACCACCAACAAAAAAACAACAAAACCCCAAAACCAAAACAAAATCATCTTGGGGCCAGCTCACTTTACAGCTGTTTTTTATCATCTTACTGTGTTTTCAATGACTGTCCTTATCTCTGCAATTAAATTGGGTTCGCTGTTTTCCATGTAGGAGTTACCTGAGGAAAAAACCGCATAGATGGGAGCAGGTGTTTGTCATCTGATCTCAGTATTCACCTTGATTCTGTTTGGTTCTGCATTTCTGTGAAAGATGGAGTAGGTCCCTCGTGTGTTTTTATTTCTCACTGATGTCTCTGATTTCTTCAGAGGTGCTGCTCTGAGTGTCTACAGAGAACTAAGGTTAAAAACTTGGCTTTCCAAAAATACAATATTTATTATTGTTCAGCCAGCTGACAATAATAAATACACAAACTAGAGGTAGGATTAAGCTAACAAAAAAGTTAGTTTAAAACATGAGCTTGAAAGGGCTGAAGTCATTATTGACTAGAAATCCTCCAGGGACATTAGAATGTGTTTGATAGTTGCCAGGGAAACACAACCTCCCAGTGACAGTGTGCATAGCTCAGAATAAGTACCTGGAGTAATTCTGGCAATGGCTGATCCTTCAGCAAGCCTTGAGCCCCTGCAGGAATTGCAGGAGCATCCCCTGGCCTTGCTGACCATTCATGCTTCACATTTGATGTGGCAAATAGCAGAAAACCAAAGCAGGGTATCGGGTTTGTGTGCTTGGCTGGCCAGTCTGGACAAACCACGGGGCATTGTAGAGGTTAACACAGACTCAAAAATGGGATTATGCTTATGGCCCACGTTGGTGTAATACAGAAACAGAGGCTTCAGCCCAGAACAGCAGCAGGTTCTGCAGTGTTTTGTGTCCATCAGCATGCAGAAAACTCTGAGGTCCTCCAGCAAATGCTACACTTCATTCATTCTTCCTTAGGTGAAATGTAAGTGCTGAGAAGAAGGAATTTGCTGTTCAGATGTAGCACAAGTCTAGTGATCAACTGATCATTAGGGACTGTCCCAAATCCATTGAAATATAAAGAATTGACACATGATAAACAGCACAGGTAGTAGATGGCAATAGAAGAAAGAGTGGTCCAAGCACAATGACCAAAATAAGGTACCTGGGTCTTTGAAGTGGTTTAATAAGGTCTGAAAGAAGAGAAAACACCTGAGGGGAGAACATTGGAATTTCCAGCTACGCATCTTCCTCAGTGCTGGAAATGGTTCAAGCAAACCTAATCTGCAAATCTGTTTGTGAGCCAAGTGAATGTTTTAGACTCAAATTGATACCAGAAGCTTTCATGCTGTTACAGCACACCTGAATCATCCTTGAGGAGCCTGGGCTGGGACAAGGAGCAGCTTGGAGTTCAGGGTACAGTTGGGGAAATGTCTCTTTGAAAGGTTGCATTTCACAGTGAAACTGCTGTAACTCTAAAAGCAGCCAAGGATAGAAAATCTCCCATTGATACCATGAGAAAATCACTGTTAGAAGTGCCTGAGTGAGCATCAGCCCTGGATCCTGGGCTTTGTGGGGTGAATCCTAGGAGTCAGCTCAGTCTTACTTCTAGGGAGAAAAGACAGAGCTGAGCCAGCACCACCAACCTGTGCAGCCACTGCTGTAGGGGTCACTTATCTGCAGGCTGAGTGACACAAACTCAAATAAATATATATAAATAAATATAGAAGTTTAAACTCTCCTGGGAAATATCAAAAAGACTGAATAATACTTATTTCTTGCCAAATAGGCATTTCCACAAATTTCCACCTTGCCTACAGAATTGATTTTTCTGTATTAAGGAGATTGTTTTATAATTTAGCAGTACATAATTCTTGTTTCAGTTTGATGTTGGCGTTTGGATCATTTTTCAGTCGGTCATACCAAGAAATGAAAGGTAATGACTTCATTCAATAGTGGCTGAAATAATCCCCAGAAATGTCTTTTCACATTGTAAATGGGTGCACGTTGTTGTCATTATCTTATATAAATGATGGTGGGGTTTTGCTGCACTTTCTAGGCTCATCTGTTTTTACAATAAATTATAGGGAAAATGTAGTGAAGACCTCACTGTTCTGTGATCTGCATGAAATATGTCTGTATCCATTATCTGGGTGCAGGTTGGGAATTATCACAGCTCTTGCTCACTGCCATGTTCCTGGGATATTTGGCAGCCAAAATGTCATTTCTGAGCTGGAGAAGGAAGTGACTGAGACAGACTTGAATTAAATATGAGCCTCATCTTGAAGGAGGAGTCAGGCACAGAGTGGATTTGTATGAAGCCTTTCCTGGGGCACACAGCTGGGCTGGAACTAAGTTACTTGGACAGCCAAAACTTTGTCTGAAGTTAGAAAATTGAACTGGCTTAAGTTAGGCATCTTGTACAAGTTTTGATGTTTTATAAAGACCCCCAAGATAAAATATACCATGATTTGGGACTTCTAACTGGGCGTTGTGAGGAGGTGTTGCACAACAATTTACTTTTCTCCAGTGCTGGTGGCCTCTAAGCGAGGCCTTGGCTCCTCTGGAGCCTCCTGCTCATGCTTCCCAAGCAGGGAGATCATTCAGCCAGGCAAAGCTGCTCTGGGGAGGAGTGGGAAGTGGGAAAACAGCAACTGCAGAGCCTGCAGCATATGAGCAATCGCCTCCTTCAGCAGTGTTCTTGAGCTTGAAGGCAGCAAGCTGTGAGGAAAGGACAGCAGCAATGGGCAGCTGTCAGTTTTGCTGTTTAGCCACAGTGATTCTTATCAGAAGACAGAAAACAGTACAGCAAGAGTAAACAGAAAACAAATAGCTCCACCATCTGCTGTGGTGGGAGTAGCCATATGGAGTGGGGTTCAAAGGGTGCTGTGTTCTGGATTTAACTCTTTGCTGCATCCCTCCATCAGTCACTCTCATCTCAGCTCCTTCCTTATCAGTGGCTGGCTCTGAGTGGGGTGGAGCTGATTTCCCATTTTATCACTAGCATCAAAATTAACATTTCAGTGCAGTGCCTGATATCCAGGGTCCAGCTGCTCTCATCCAGTGAAGCCAGGTGTGGCCAGGAGGCACAGGAATTTCTGTGTTTTCTGAGGTGGATGGCAGTGCTGCAGCCGTGCTCCCAAATGCTGTGTGTGAGCAAACCCGGCCCAGGAGCAGAGGGCTGAGCAGAGAGTGACTCTGGAAACTGGCAGCTCCGGGTGTGTGGGACACACCAAAGACAAGAGGATAACTTGGGAGCAGCTTTTAGACTTACTAATCCTTTATTTTGTGCTTTGCTTACTTTTCCAGTGCAGCTGCATTTTCCAGGAAGGAGGAGTGACCTTCCAGCAGGGAGGGGTGAGGCTGGTCTGTAGTCAGGGGGTGGCTTGGGAGCCCCAGGCCCCTCATCTGCTTTGTCTCAAATCTATCCCCAAGTCATGGCAAAGAATGGTATTCCAACTTCCATTATTCCTGCTTTTTTCCACCCGTTCTCTAATGTTTTGAAATAGCAGGCACTGGCTGTTCACTTCTGTTTGTAAAAAAAAAAAAAAAAAAATCATGGTTTACTTTTTGAAATATATTTAAATCTAACATTTGGTGTAAGAAAAGCTTGAAAGAGAAAGTTGAAGGGATTAATCCCTTTAGTGTGTTGGGGTTTTCTTCAGTTGCTGAAACTGGAAAGGGTTTGGCTTCAAATTAGATCAGAAATTAAGATAAATGTGGATGAAATTTGATCTGTAAAAGCAAATCTTGCCTGTAGAGCTAAGCTGGGAGTTTTGCTGCTCTGCATTTTGGGGTTGTTGGGAGCCAAGCTAATGGAGATAAGATCTATAAATCCAAAAGATGTGGAGGCAGCATTAACCCAGTGACATCATGGGCATGCCAAGAGCTGGGCCTGGAGTGCAAAGAGCACATCCCTGTGCTTGGGGCTCTCCTGTTCCCTGGATTTGTCACTGATGGAAGCTGAAATAGGCAGAAGGTGCATTTGTAACTGCAGGTCTGATCTGCTCTGCTCACTTTTGGCATCTCTGCTGGCATGGGAGCCTTTTGTCTGCGTAGGAGAGAGAGGAAAGCTCTGAATAGAAATAAAATAAATATAAACAAATGTTTTGAATACGTGGGATGGAATTCCCTTTTGATCAGTAAGATAATTTGTGAGCAGGAGAACAGCTGGGTGCTGAAGACAGTTCTTGGCCTGTGAGAAACCCAATTTTGATTCACTGGAATGATTTAGCCATGATAGTTTAATTGGGAGGGTGTTGAATTTTAGGATTTTCAGGTCTTCTGTTGGGTTCTGGTTTTTGGGGATTTGCTTTAGTCTTTGTTTTGAACACTAATGAACAACAAGAGTTTTCTTTATTCTGTTCAATACAGAAATGGTTTGCTGACATCTTTGATTTCTGGATTGCGTTTTCTGCTGGCAGAAAAAACCCAACTGGTTTGTCCATGGAATACAGATTTATTAATTTTAGCTTTCTTTTATGAAAGTATCATGGTTTTGCATCTCCTGATTTTAGATGCTTCTGTCTCTGCCTCCTTTTCTCATGGAAAACCCAACACAATTAATTTTAAAAGCTTGTATTGAAGTGCTATAGTGAAATAGTTAATATGCAGAGAAACTCAAATACCTTTGTAATGAACTTAAAATATCGAGGGAATTTTAGAGAAAATGTAATCAAACAGTGCATCAGGACTGTTGTGCTAACTAATGGTAATTAAAACTTCCCCCTTTGCCTGCTTCCCTGTGTTCAAAACATAATTGATTGTATTAAAGTTTCTCAGAACTAAATACTTCAACCCTGGGGTTAACCATGTTTGTGGATACTTTATCATACCCAAAGAAACGAGGGAAGCAAACAGGACAGGATGTGAGTCTCTGTGTGAAACAGCAAATAACACTGTTGTGCAGAAATTCCCTTCTGTCTAGGGATGCCTCCAAAATCATCACTTAAAGGCTTCTGATAAATCGAACTAAACAAACTAATAAAAAAATAATTGCATAGCAAACAAAATGTTACCCAAAATAATTTAGATTTTTTAAAATTCCAAACTAATTTTTACAGGCTGATGAGTGGTGCATTCTATTAGAGTTAATACTGGAGGGGATGTTGTGGGGCTCCAAAGTTGAGGCCAAGAACGCCGTGGATTTAAAACTGGGGAGGAGTGACTGCATTACTGCTCAGGCTTAGGCAGTGATTGGGCTGGGCTGGGGCTGCGTTTGGGCTCTGGTTGAGCCAGGTTTAGGTGGTGACAGAGCTGTGGCTGAGGTTACTTTTAGGCTCTGGTTTAGGTGGTGATGGAGCCGTGGCTGAGGTGATTTAGGCTCTGCTTTGAGCCGGGTTTAGGCGGTGATGGAGCCGTGGCCGAGGTGATTTAAGCTCTGCTTTGAGCCGGGTTTAGGCGGTGATGGAGCCGTGGCCGAGGTGGTTTAGGCTCTGCTTTGAGCCGGGTTTAGGCGGTGATGGAGCCGTGGCCGAGGTGGTTTAGGCTCTGCTTTGAGCCGGGTTTAGGCGGTGATGGAGCCGTGGCTGAGGTGGTTTAGGCTCTGCTTTGAGCCGGGTTCAGGCGGTGATGGAGCCGTGGCTGAGGTGATTTAGGCTCTGCTTTGAGCCGGGTTCAGGCGGTGATGGAGCCGTGGCTGAGGTGGTTTAGGCTCTGCTTTGAGCCGGGTTCAGGCGGTGATGGAGCCGTGGCCGAGGTGGTTTAGGCTCTGCTTTGAGCCGGGTTCAGGCGGTGCCGGAGCTGCGGCTCGCTCGCTGCCCGTGCCTCGGGCGCCATCTGTCGGCCGCGCTCGGTCACTGCACCGCCCGTGCCGAGCCCTCCCTGCGCCGGCTCCTTCTCCTTCCTCCTCCTCCTCCTCCTCCTCCCGCCTCGCTCCAGCCGCTCCTGGGAGCTCCCAGTATCCCCAGGATGCTGCAAGCAGCGCGGTCCGACGGCTGTGAGGTCTGTGCTGCTTAGGGCTAAGCCGCCCTCTGCGATCCCAGCCAAGGCTGGGTGGTGCGAGTGCCTCGGGCAGTGATCACCCCCAGAAATTTGGAATTTCACCCTGAGCAAGTGACCAATCCTGCAGACCCAATACAACGCTTGGAAGGTGTGCTGCTGCTTTGGCAGTTCCAGACAGACAGAAATCACGGGATACGCTGGTCCCTGGCTGGTGAGCCCTGTTCAACACCGTCCAGGGCTCCAAGGGATGAGGATGTCCCTGGATCTGCCAAAATCACAGCAGGCACAGTGGCTGCTCCATCATCCCTGGCCGCAGGCACTGCAGCTGCACCGCAGCCATCCTCGGCCAGCATCCGTCCCCTGCACACAGCAAGGAGTGCTGGAAGTCAGCTTGTTCAGTAAGGGATAAAAGAAGGGTGAGCAGGAGGCAGGGAAGAGCCAGAGCTGGGACATGTGGCCAAGGGGACATTGCTTCCTGCATGGCATCCTGCTCTGTGCCTCAACTGGGGAAACCTGCCTGGGCATCACTCAGTGTGTGCTGAGCAATTCAGTGTTCACTGAATTGAAAACATTTGTTTTCTATATTCCAATTATTCTAGCATTATTAGTTTCCTTTCTGTTTCTGCCCTGTTAAATTATCTCAAGACACAAATTTTGGTTTTTGCCCCTCCTCTCTCCCCCATCTCATTGGGAAGGGGGTGAGGCAGCGAGGGGCTGGGTGGCGTTCAGCTCCCTGACACCACCACAATGATAGAGCAACTTGCTTCTTTACAGTAGGTAGATGCACAGTGCGTTCCATCAAAATTGCATCTTCTTAAAAACCCATTCTCTTTCATTTTCTAGCTTCAGTGGGTGTTAGAGGAGGTGGGAGCTGTTATTCTGCACAGTGGGAACCTCTTGGAAAGGCAGACGGAGTGGAACAGTTTGGGGCTGGCTGGGTTAGCTGCAAACCCCCATGCAGATGGAAATGTAATCTCGCCTCTTGTACCTCCTGCTGCCTCTTTTCTTCATTCTGTTTTTGTTTTCCCCCCTCTCTGCTTCCAAAGTTATGCATTGGCTGAGGTGAGACAAATATTTCCTCACAGTTGACCTGAATGGAGGGACCCAGCTCGTGTTTTGGATTCAGTCTCTGCAAGTGGCTGCTGTGAAATGCAAAGGCTCTGTAGAGCTGTCACAGATCATGTCCTGCAGCTACCAGGCAAGGTGCTCACCAGAAAAGGAATTTAAATTAAGGAAGAGCGGTGCCTTTACTGCTAAATATGTGACAGAGAGCTTAGTCTGTCTTTGGTGAGGTTTTTGGGTTTGTTTTTTTCTGTGAAAAATGGGATTTTTTGACAAGTAAGATTTTTTTTTTTTTTTTATAATCTTGCTGTCTGGCAAAAGCAAAGAGCAGGGGATTTCAACTTCTTGTGCCAGCTGTTAGAACAAAACAACTGAAACTTGTCAGCTTGGGAACATCCTGAGTCTTCGTTGGGCATTCTGGTGCTCTGAAGGTGCTTGCTCTGGTCTCCTCCTGAAATGACCTTACAGAGAGCTGCCAGGAAGGGCATTGTTTCATTTGATTTTGCATTCCATTTGCTTTGAAGATACTATGGTGCAATATGTTTGTTTTGTGGAAGAATTGCAGGTCTTGAAAGCTGAATGTTTTACAAAAAATACATTAGAAGCCAAGTGATTTTTTTTTTTAGTATTATTTTTAATTGATGCATATTATCACTGCTGCAGTTGTCCTTCTAAAGCTGATGAAGTTAAAACCAGCATAAATTACTTGGATTGCTCATCAGAGCACCTTGTAAGGCAGTCTGCAATGGTTTGATCTGGACTTTGGGTGAAAGTGCTGGAGCTTCCTTGTTGGTGATGGAACGACACAATCCCAGTGCTGAGGTGATCCAAACGTCCTCTCTGAGGGAGGTTTTGTCCTCACCTATTGCCAAGGCCCTGAGTCAGCTTTTGCTTTTGAAATCCCTCCTGTTTCCTGTAAAGCCCAAACCCCTCCTGGCTCCGTCTTTGCTCTCACAGCTCTGTCCTGGCTCTCTTAGAGCACCCAACCCATCCTTGCTCTGCAGGCACCACCACAGGTTGGAGAATTCCAAGTAAATTCTCTAATAAAAGTAAAGGAAAAATCCCCCTCAAAGTAAAACTTGTTCCCTGTGACTCTCAGTTTAGGCAAGAACTAAGAAGATAAAGCTGGTTCATCAATGTTAGATTTTTCAGATTTGTTCCTCAAATTGGAGGCTGTAAAAAATGTTCAGGACTGGTTGTAAAGGCTTCAATGTTCTCTCTCCAAATGATTGAAATGCTGTTCAGTCTCTAATACTTTTGTTCATTTGAATCTGCCAAGACAGGTGCCAATTAGTGCTGCAGATGGGGCAAGCAACCAGACAGATCCACCAAAGGGTTCCCTGTACCTCATGAAAAATCCTGATTTAAATGGCCTCCTGCACTGGGAGTGATGCTGGGGCTCCACAGTGAGTTTTGTACAAGTGCCAAGCCCTGTGGTTCTGTTATCTTCCTGAAAATTCCCTTTTGTGCTCCTTGGAGCTAATAGGCTCATAAGGATCTCTAGAAAAGGGAGTTTCTGCAAGTTTGCAGATGTCTCATTAGTACATTATTACAATGATCCCTGACAGAGTGGGAATAAAATAGTTCTACTTCCTTAGGATTATTTATATCTGGTCACTTAAAACAGTGTTTACTGTTCAGTGATGTGCCATTAGCTACGCAGGACATTTTCCACTTCTTTTCAACAAGCCTTCAAATGATTCTACATTTTGATTTTACATTTTCCTCAGCCTTTACCGCAAAGATTTAAAATGGAAAATCTTTTTCTTATTGAATACTTACTGATTTTAATGAGAGGCCATCCCTGGTAGCTGCCAGAGTCTCCTCCACCTCTGTTGGGATGGAGAGCTAGGCCAGCTTGCCAGGCTGAGCAAGAAATGTGGTTTTTCATTTGGCCAGCTCAGCCCTGGTGGCCAAGAGCAATCTGAAGGTTCTGTGCCTCCATCCTGGTGCTGCTGGAGCTGCCTCTGGCCCAGCCTTCCTGCAGCAGTGCTGGAGCAGCAGAGCTCTTGTGCCTTCTGACTGAGCAGCTGCTCCAAACCCTGCCCAAGACCAGCTCTTCATCATGACTCCTGGGCCTGACCTTTGCTGGGCACACAGCAGGGGAGGTGGTGGCCCTGGGTCAGTGACTTGGAGGTGGCCCTGGGTCACTGTGGGTGTCTGAGGTGGGTTTAGGTCAGCGTGGGTCTTTGAGATGGCCTTGGGTCAGTGTGGGTCTCCAAGGTGCTGTGGGTCTGTGTGGGTCTCTGAGGTGGCCATGGGTCAGTGTGTCTGAGGTGGCTTTGGGTCAGTATCTGTGTCTCAGAGTGGGTTTAGGCCAGTGTCAGTGTCTCTGAGGTGGCCATGGGTCAGTGTCTCTGAGGTGGCCATGGGTCAGTGTGGATCTCTGAGGTGGCCGTGGGTCAGTGTCTCTGAGGTGGCCGTGGGTCAGTGTCTCTGAGGTGGCCATGGGTCAGTGTCTCTGAGGTGACCGTGGGTCAGTGTCTCTGAGGTGGCCGTGGGTCTGTGTGGGTCTCTGAGGTGGCCATGGGTCAGTGTCTCCAAGGTGGCCATGGGTCAGTGTCTCTGAGGTGGCCGTGGGTCAGTGTGGATCTCTGAGGTGGCCATGGGTCAGTGGGGTCTCTGAGATGGCCGTGGGTCAGTGTCTCCAAGGTGGCCATGGGTCAGTGTCTCTGAGATGGCCGTGGGTCAGTGTATCTCAGGTGGGTTTAGGTCAGTGTCTCTGAGGTTGCCTCAGGTCAGTGTCTCTGAGGTGGCCATGGCTCAGTGTCTCCAGGCTGTCTCACCCACCAGGCAGAAGCCCCTCAGTCTCCCAGGATGTTTTGCATCCCTGGAGCACCCACCGTGCTCTCTGCTCTTGCTGAAGCTGGGGTGGTTCTGTTCCTCCTGGTTCATTATCGCTGCTGTGCAGTCACAGCCCAGAAGTGGATTTGTGTTTCAGTGATAGAATGAGGGCAGCAGCAGAAAGCTACAGAGACTTGTTTTTTCCTCTCTGGACTTAAAATAAACGACCACACGTTTGATAGGGAAGCTGGTTCTGTCTAGAATTTAAAATCACCTGACAAGAACCTGTAGAGCTTAATTTCCTTTAAACTGTTAAATGGAAATCAGAACATGGGGAGAGTCTGTGGAAGAGGCATTAAATGAAACACCAGCAGAGTACCTACAAATTCAGGAGCTAATAGATTGTTATCTGCCACAATTTAAAATCCTGAGACCAAATAAAATTCAAAATGTGGATTCTTATTCCTGCGTGCAGCATGAGCAGTCTTTGCTAAAATGTTCTGTGCATAATTTAATGTTCATCCTTTTAACTTTGAAGGCGTATTGCCAAAGAATTACTCATACAGTTAAAGAAAAAACTAAAAATCAGTGAATGTAGCCCATAAATTAGCTACACAGAATTACTTCCCTTTCCAGATTTTTCAACAAATGATAAAGGACATACTCTTCAAAAATGCATTTACCAAAAAGAATCTTTTCAAATAATTTCTCATACATACAGCTCTGGCTTTTAATGACTGTTGCAGTAAGCTTGGGAAATTGTTCTCACTCTATTTTAAGAGCATTTTTACCTAAGTGTTCTTGCTGTAAATTCCATTGGTGCTCTGGTGCTGATCAGTGGCGCTTTAGTGATTTGGGTGCAAATAATGCACTGGAGTTGGACAGCAAGCTCAGTCAGGTGAGAGCTGTCACCAGTGGTGTTTGCTATAATTAATGTCATTTGAGACTGCATGTGACAAGCAAGATATCATAATTAAAGCATTCTTTGCAAATGGTTGAAGCTGTTGACTCAGTGAACTGTGTTTTTCTCAGTGATAGAGGGCTCATCACTGGACAGCCAGTTGTGCTTGCACTGAAAGCTGATTTGTGAGCTTGTTTTTATCATTAAACAGAGATGAGGCATTCACAGCATTACAATTTCTTTATTTCTATTGTTTTACCGTGTCTCACATTTTGTTAATCCTCTAAAAAGACACTTCCACTACTGATTATGGTAGGTTTGGGGCTGAATTTTGTTCTGCTATTCCTAAAGCCACTTTAAACATATCCAAAAGTAAATTTCAGTGAACAATCCCCAAATGTCAGCTTTTCTTTTTAGGGTCTAAGCTGACCCCTGATGAAGATTTCAGTGTTTGTAGGTGCTGCAGGAGTGGATTATCCTTGGAATTGCAAAGTGTTTCCCAATGTGAGGAGAGAAATCATGCTTGGAATCAATCTGATATCTCAAAAAACTCAACAAATAGACATTGGAAAAGAACTGACATTACAAGTGCTATAAAAATAATGACTGAATAATGAATATTATTGACTTCATTGAATTTAATTTAGGTGTAAGGGAGATCTTAAGCACATGAATAAAACCACTTATTTTATGGAGAGAAAAGCAACAAAATAGAGGAAATGGTTTCTCTGTTTCTCCCCATTCAGAGCACTGAAAGAATTTAAGATTGGTGCAAAGAGACAGTAATTCAGAAACACAAAGCTTAAATAATTTCCAAAGCCTATACATTTCTCAAGTTTTGTTGTAATTCTTCCACAAGCACGGAATAGAAGCCTACAGAGGGAAGACATTAAACTACCTTGAAAAATACTAAGTGATGCTCCATATAGTGGAAAGTGAAATAAAACTCCAATATAGAAATTCTGTATTGGCTGGGATTGGATGTTGCTTTCAAAAGCTGCATAAAATGGAAGCCATTAGCTTCTAGTTGCATTTAAGCAGTGGAGCTATAAAACCAGAATGATATAAAATTGTAAATTATAATCAGGCAGGTAATGTCACACGTTAGAGGAAGATGGTGCAGTTTGAATACAATGTACGAGGAGATGTTTTTTAAAAAGTATTCACGGCAAAGGTAATAAAGTATTGGACTGCTGAGATATCAAGGCTTTTTTGTCAGAGTGCAGAGATTGCCCCTGGAAGCAGACGGTTTTTTTTCCCCTGAAATTTACCTTGAGGAGCTGGAAAACACATTCATTCCACTGAAATATTGCCACTTCTTCCTTCTTCACAGAAAATCATCATTTCTGTCATTTGTAGATATTCTCAGTGCTTGCTATTATTTACTTGAGAAATCAAGGGAAATCAAAATTATACATAAATGGTCATTAATACTCACTCGAATGACAAGCTTCTTTTTTTTTTCTTGTCTCCTTACCCTGTGAAAGTTTTCTTAGAAAATGGAACCTGAAGCATTTGCTTCTCCCACCGTAATGGGGCTGCTGCAGGCCTGCTCTGGGGAAGGCAGAGCCACTGCAGGGACAGCAGAGCTCCCAGCAGGCACAGGTGGGTGGCACTGGGAGGATGAAATGCTCTTGGAGCGGGATCTGCTCCCTCCAATTCTGTCTAATCCTGCCAGGTGGGCTTTAGGACAGGGACAGTCGGTGTTTAGAGAATTCTGTGCAATGCCATTGGTGCACCTTTGTCACCATCACATCCAAAATAGGTAAATACCCATGGATACGTAAAAGAAAAAGATGTACAATGGTTTATCAGCCAAAAGAGAGGGCTGGGGCTGCTCAGCCTGGAGAGGAGAGGGCTCTGGGCCCCTTCCAGGGCCTGAAGGAGCTCCAGGAGAGGTGGAGAGGAACCTTGGCCAAGGGCCTGCAGTGACAGGACAAGGGGAATGGCCTTAAACTGAAGGAGGGTGGGTTCAGATTTCGAAATCAGCACAATTCCTTTCCTGGCAGGGTGGGCAGCCCTGGCACAGGTGCCCAGAGCAGCTGGGGCTGCCCCTGCATCCCTGGCAGTGCCCAAGGCCAGGCTGGACAGGGCTGGAGCAGCCTGGGGCAGTGGAAGGTGTCCCTGCCATGGCAGGGGGGAGAAGGGGCTGATTTTTAAGGCCCTTTCTACCCCTTTTCCATGGTTCCATGAACTGCAGTGCAGGAACACTTTGCACTTGTCCCTGCTTCCCCACAGACAGCTCAGCAAGAACCATAAGGAGAGAGAAAATCAGATTGTCAGGAATAGTGGGGAAAAGGGGACACAGGAGTTCAAGCTGTTTAAATGATAATTGTGTTCATACATCACTGCACTCACAAGTCCAGTTAGACTCTAGTTTCTCACTAGTTTTGATGCCAAGCAAAGAGGATTAAATCCTTCTTTAAAAGTATCTTCACCAGGACTGGCAGTGAAATGTTCCCGTGTGACCAGAGCGAACTGGAAAATCTTTTTGCCAATGACTCAAGTAATATTACCTGAGGTAATTAATGAGGTTGGGGTAAAAGAGGTATCTGATTCCTAATAAAAAAGTGCTCTAGTCCCATTTATTTTATTTTATGTTCATGTTTTATAAGTGCATTCTGAATATGCAGTCCATGATTCAAACGCCACTCTGTTTTTAAGCCGTAAAATTGTACGCAAAGCCAATAAGTACGAAAATATGAATCTTAAAATTATATTCTGATATTTGTGTTACAAACTTGAGAACTGATAGACCTGTTAAACTGAAATATCAGCCTTTCGACAGCAAGCAGTAGTAATAAACTGAACTATTTCAGTGACTGTAAACATAATAAAAATCCTCATGATGAATCTCAGAAAAGTTCATTTGGTGAAACTCATAACAAATACACTGACTCCAAGGGAATGAATAATTCTGCATTACTGATAAAACCTAGCTAACTTTTTTTTTCAAGTGGCAAGAAGTCATGTTTTGCCAAGGAAGTAACAATAAAAAGTAAAGGTCGAGAAAAATATCAAGATTTCTGTAACTGAAGTTCACCTGAACTGATAAAAATGCTTCCAAATTGAAGGGATATTGAAGAGCCTTTTAAGACTGCGTTTATTCTTGTGGCAATATTATAGTTGCTTAATTATGGGTATAGTTTGGTGATAGGGTCAGTTGATAAATGTGAATTATCAGGATTCGCAGTTCAATTTGACCAAGCAAACCAATTGGGACTTACAGCAATTTCCTCAGTATCAGATGGGGACAGAGGACTCCTTTTAAATAGGGTCAAAATTTCAATGTTGAGTTGTTTTAGTTACAACAGAGAAGAAACTCACTTGGATTATATAGCCTAATTAAAGTCAAGAAAATAATGTAATCCCTTTCTGAGAACACTGGGAGGAGAAGTTGGTGTTTGTAATTCCAGGAATGAAGTTCTCGTGTTTGAGACAGTGCAATGTGGAGAGGTGCAGCTGTGAGGGAAATGTGTGTTAGCACAGAGGTGCAAACCAGCTCACACATCGAGGCATGGTGGTGAGAGCATGGTGGAGCTCAGATGACACCCTGAACGCTGTTCCTGTTGCTAGGGAGTGATGAATCTGCTATCTAACGTGTTGATTTTCCTCCTGAATCTATCCTGTTGACATTTTTCCTTCATTTAAGCTGTAAAAGCAAATTCTCACTTCCTAGAGCCAAAAGCCGGAGCCCATTAATACTCTGAGTGATCTTAAACCCATAGTTTTATAATTGAATTAACTTTAAAAGGTAAATATTCTTATTTTTCTGTAGTTCACAAGAGGTATTTTCCCCCCACTGTGATATGTTATCTGCAACATAATTTGGAAGATCTGATTGCTTTGCTGTTTTTCCTGAAATGACAGATGATTTTGTGCAAGCTCTCAATTTTCCTTCCCAATTCCCCAACTTGAGGATTGTCATACCAAGCTTTATTGCCTTTGCAATGAATTTTTTCCTTGGGAGGTACTATTTTGAGCACAGATTTTCTGTAACAGTGGGAATTATTATCTGTGACTAATAACAATCTCTGTGGAGCTTGTTATACAACGAAGACTGATCATGTGCTTGAATATATTCATGTGATTGCTTGCAGCTACAAGTAGCTTAAATTTCTGTAAGTTGCTGCTTTATCAAAAATGATTTTTTTTTCCCTACTGAAATAAGGTAAATTATTAAACTACTGCTATTTTAACTCAAGTTCAATAACACTTAGGTGAACTTGCATGCAACAATCTAGAACAATATATGAATTAAGAGTGATTACTCTGGTCCTCAAACTGTTCTAACAGAATTTTAATTGTCATTTAGGTAGATCCTTCTATAGATGTTTCTAAAATAACATTTCTGCAGAAGTGCCCTGTAGATGTGCCTATAATAAGATACCAGTAGAGAAGATTTTACTTGGAACCCGCTTTTATCCTTGTTTATTTATTTTTTTAAACAGCTCTTGTTTGGTGTAAATGTTCTGAGAATGAATTATCCTTCTGGGCACAGTGTGGAGCTCTCCAGAACATCCAGGGCTGTGCAGGAAGATCAGAGTCAGGATCCTCTTCCTACTGATGTGGCTGAATTTCATATTCTAATCCCCATTCAAGTATTTGTGTGGGAGAAAACTTGAAGGCAAGGCCATCTGTAATAATAAAGAGTGCAGGACTGGTGGCTGTGTAAACATGAAGTTTAGGACCTTGTTTTCTGTGGAGTTTTGTAGGTAGCAAGATGATCTTTGAGGCCCCTGCCAAGCCAGGCCGTTCTGTGATTCTATTATGCCAAATTTGTGCAGTTGATAGGCACATCTACTTTGGATTTGCTTCTGTTAAGTCAGCCCTGAGGATGTAAAATAGAAGTGAAAGAGAACAACAGGAGCTTGTTACTCGATAAAAGATTGCAAAGACTTTGCAAACCAAGCGTCAGCAGCGAGAGCCACATGGGAATTTGTGTTGGGCAAGAAATGAGGATGCTGGAGGCACCCCCAGTGCTGGGGCCATGTTGGTTCTCTGTAGAAATTTGGGGATGGATTTGATTTATTTTGGAGGGCCTGGAATAACCAAGAAGGGCTTGCTGAATGTTCAGTAACGTTTCCTCATGAGACAACTTGCCTGGGCACTGTCAGCTCTTGGGCACCTCGTGCTGTCCTGGGAGAGGGGACGTGAGGGGTTGGGGAGGGGGTGCACGATGGGGACTGCAGGCAGAGCAGGGAAAGGCATTACAAAATCAGAAATGTTTTCAAAAACTCTGAGGGTCTGATTGCCATCTGAGTTCTGTCACTTCAGAATATAAACACAGCATGTTTATTGGAATTTCTGCTGTGGAGCTTGAAGCAAGGTCAAAAAACAGAGTGATCTGAATTGTGCAAGTTAGACAATTACTTTTTAAAAACACTTTGGCACAGAGCTATCAAAAATGGCAATTGAAGAAAAGAGGCCAGGGAAGAGGTTGTAACTGTATAGTCTTGACTGTGTGAAGTTGTCAGATTGTAGAGTGACTTAATTTTAATGAATCCCTGTCCTGTCTGTCTGTCAGTCACACTGCTGGGGAGTGGAAGGCAAAGAAAGCCCTTTAAGCCTTGACATATTATTCCAATCTAGGATGATGATGATGATGATGAATTCTACCTCGTGGTTTTCCACACTTCCAAACCTTTGAGCCAGCGTGGGATGCATTTGGACACAGCAGAGCTGTGCCAGGACTGGGTTGTGAAGCATCTGCTGTGAGTCACCCTTGCTCCAGCAAAGATGAAACCTGACATCAGCTCGTGCTCCTCAAAGTGACTTGAAAGATGTTGTTAGAGGCTTCTTTTCACAGGGTCAGCCACTAAAATAACTATATCTGCAGTGCTGTGTTGATTTGGATGATTTTTTTTATTTTTTTAAATATTCCTTCAGTTGCCTTGATTGAAAAGTCACTGGGGAATGACTGACACGTACTCTTGTCAAGCAAAGATAAGTTTTAGTTGCCTTAATGCCAAACTGATGACTTCAGCCTGCTTGTCCTGGCCCCACTGGTTGAAATGAAGGAAATCTGTTCACTTTCACATGAAAACCAAGTCTCTGCTGACTTGTAGTGCCACCAGGAGATGACGGCAGCAAAAACTTATTTTGACTTTGTGGGACAGCAGATGAGGGGGAAGGCCCAGGGGAATTTGTCTCCTTTTCCCAAAGCTTTGTTTTTGCACAGATGCTTTGCAGAACTGCGCTGGTTGTGAATTGAGGAGGGAGACTGCGCTGGCCCTCTTATGACTGGAGTTTCATTTATTATGTGCTATTCTGATAAATTACTCATTGATGCCCTGAGAGCATTTTCTCTGATGTGTGTCTGTTCTTTTGTATTGTTCCAATTATTTATTTTAACTTCCTTTTGTCTTTAAATCCTCAAAAATGATAACACACGTTTCATCCACATGCATTTTTAATTCTTTGTCCCACAGACTGATAAATAATCACATTGTCAAATCCTGCTTGTGTTAGTGTTTTTGAGCTGGTGGGAGTACTTTGGATAGCTCATTAAACTTAATATATAGGAAAATTTATTATAGATAAGGGGAACAATTACCAGAAACTACATTATGAAATGTTTGTCAAAGTTGAGTAGCTTAAATATTGATGAAGTCAAACAGAAGAATCAATGGCAGCTACTGAGCTGGATGCTGGAGCAGCAGAGTACAACTTCATTTAGCATCACAGTCTCTCCCCCACATCCACATAAACCATGGGACTCATTCCAATCTATTGGTTTATGGTTAGGAAACCTCACCAAATTTTCAGAAACCTGGTGAGTTTATCAAGTCAGTATTTCCATGAGAGGCCAAA
This sequence comes from Agelaius tricolor, assembly GCF_023055355.1. NCBI lineage: Eukaryota > Metazoa > Chordata > Aves > Passeriformes > Icteridae > Agelaius > Agelaius tricolor. The sequence goes on from NW_027269277.1 coordinate 1,879,874, forward strand.
GACCAAGAGCAGCATTCCTGATTTGTTCCACACTTGTGGGATAGACTCCTCTTACCAAGCAGTGATTGCAGTTCATGTGGTTTTGTGAGGGTTTTCTTTAGTCCCTTCCTAATGTAGCCTGAAAACAGAAGTCAATTTTTGTATTTGATAGATGAGTCCTACAGCTCTGAAACCTTTGGCAAATCAATATGCTTGTATTTGATTCTCTCTGCAGTTGTGTTTTGTGTTATTTTCATCATGCTTTGCAGAGGTGAAGTGCAATTCTGAAAGGGAGGAATTCCCTTCCCACCTCCCCTGCCCTGCAAATGCCTTCACTGGGGGCTCAGATGAGGGCTTGTCCCCTCAAATGCCACCTACCACTTCTGGATTTTTAGTTTATTTTCATTTTGACTCTGTAATATTTGATAAGCTCTTAATTTGAAATGAAACCTGCATTTGGCATTGCAGGTATTCCATTCAGGAGTTAGAGCTTTGAGGCTACAGGCACTGAATGCTTGGGTAGCTCTGAGATGTGTTAGAGTCTTTAGGTATAATGACATAGCTTGAACTTTTTTAATGCTTGCATGCCTGAGGATGAAAAGACAAAAGATAATTTCATACCAATATACTTGAAAGAAGTTTCGAGTTCCCAGTATGCAGCTGGGGAGTCTAAACCCTGTGACTGGTGTGTGGAGGGATAACTGGAAAAGCAGAGAACTCTGGAAATGCATTTCTGCATCCTGTTCCCAGCACCACCCACCCCCCCAAAGGAAAAAATATAACACTGTTTCCATGGAAAAATCAACAAGATAGAGGACTGCTGGATAGCCAATACCATTTTTTAAAATCCAATTGGTTGCAGCTGTACTGAGAGGGAACAAATGTTTTGCTGCCTTTGCTGCCAAATAATAGATTATATTTGGAAGCATAAGACTAATGAAAAAATACAGTTCAGAAACAGAGTGATTGCCAAGCTTCAGGCACAAGAAAGGAAACTGTTAGCTTGCTTTGTCAAGCAAACCTCAAAAATTTAGGGTGTTTTTTTTTAGATGCAGTGTAAAGTTATATATAATGTTGTTTCCTGAGGATCCAGTTTTTCACCATGGCAGTGATGCCAAGCCTCCTGCTCTCTGCTGGCTGTAATTTATCCACAGCAGCAGCAGCAGCAGCAGCCATCTGCTGGGGGAATCAGCAAGCCAGGGCAGCAAGGTGGGAGCAGGGGCTGGCAGAGGGGACTGTGCCCTGGAGGGATGGCAGGGAGGGTGCTCCTGCTTCCCTGGGTGTGTCCCACGCTCCCCTGGCCCAGGTCACCTGTGTCCCTGCAGGGTGACTGTGCTTGCCATGGGGGACACACCTGGCTGAAGGTCCAGCAGAGGTTCAGCAGCTCTTACACCTGTGGGGACTTTACAGGTGACCAAACCATTCAGATGTGGAAGATCTGGAGTTTCATTATTCGCAAGTATTAGGTATGAGAACCAAAGAAGAAAAACAGTTCTTCTCTCAAGCTCCTCATAGTCAGACATGGAAGTGAAGTTGTGCCATTAAATCTTGTTAGGGCAAACAAACAGGTTATTTACTTTTCAGTCATTTTCTCATTGTCATGATGGAAGCATTGATTTGTATCTTTTAGAGATCCATAACTGGAGCTCGAGCGGCACAGGTGGATGGCAGCACTTCTGCAGTGCTTGGGCTAAACTGAATCAATAATGCCATGTGACACAGAGCAGAGAAGAAATATCTTTACAACAGCCAGCAATGCAATCTGATCCACGCTCGGGTATTGAGCCACTCATCAAATATCTGTGCAACAAGCAGGGATTGATTTTCCACTCCCTGCCCACCTGATGTGAATGTGTGTGCATCACTGAGCAGCATTCATGCAAACTTCTGTCTGCTGAGCTGCTGCTAAGATTTTACTAAAACATGCTGCAGTTCATGATTTTTAATTTTTTTTACAGCTTGCTGGTGATGAATGATTTAGGAATTTAAGCCCTCACCTTTAGAAATCACCATCTGTTGCTGATGTCTGCTTTAGCAGCTTAACTCAGTATGATTCAAATTGCAGTTACCTCTGACCTAAGAACTGTGTGTTCCTACACCAGCAGTATCCTTAAAAAGCATTGTGTTTTATTTCCTATTGGGAATATGGTCAGGCATTGTTAGAATGGGAAATTAAGAGGTCTGGAGTGCCTGGGAGTTGGAGGTCAAAGATTCAACTTTCTGTTGGTTCTAAACAAAGATGGGATCAGCCTCTGTGGTCAAGCTGAAGCCTGTTTGGCAGCAGGTTTTAGGGGTTTCATAAAGAAAACATGCACTTCCCTCCATCAGAATGAAACATGTTTTATACCAGATGTTGTTGCATATCATGAAACACTTGTTTATATAAATAAAATATATGTTCATGGGAAAATGTGCTGCTTTCACACTTTGAAAAACTAGTGTACACCTGGATTCTAAAGCTTATATTGCTCCTAATACATATGGAATTACTGCAAGCTGTATAAAGCAACTGTAAATTGTGTAAAATAGATACATTCCAAAGAGCAGAATGATAAACAGAATTCCAAGACTCTTTTGGTTTTGTTTTTCAGTTGGACACCCTTGGGTATGGACATTGTGCTAGATCTTTCATTTTGGACACAGTTCTTCCTAAATTAAAATTCACATGCTGTAAGTTTGCCTGTTGCAAATACTTGATTCCATTTGTCAACTATTAGTAGTAAATTTTGGAACCAATTTAGTTCTACTTAGTCTGTGAAGTCTAGTGAGTCTTCACATGAATTTGAATTAGTTTAGTGCTATTTGAATTTTTCCAAAGATATCCTTGGCCCTGCTACTACAGGGCCTTCAGGCACAAACAGTCCTAAATGTGCAGGTGTTGAGGAGATAGAATAAAACTCCTGTGCAAGTGCAGGTGTGCACAGCAGGTTTATCAAGTGAGCTTTCTGTGGAACACAACAAACTGTGGATTTTGTGGGAGTTCAGAGGGAATTGCTGCCGTGGCTCTCTGGCTGCCCTCTGTCTGTGGCTCTGTGCTGTGCCCTGCTGCTGCCAGGGATGGGCTATGTCTCTGCCCTGCTGCTGCCAGGGGTGCTGTGTCTCTGCCCTGCTGCTGCCAGGGGTGCTGTGTCTCTGCCCTGCTGCTGCCAGGGATGGGCTATGTCTCTGCCCTGCTGCTGCCAGGGGTGCTGTGTCTCTGCCCTGCTGCCAGGGAGGTGCCATCTCTACCCTGTTCATTTCTTCCCACAAATGGCAGCAGTTCGTGGCCCACTCTGCAAGTGGCACCGTGGTGCTGCCTGTGCCAGGCTGCATGAGCTGCATGAATTCACAGAATGACCAGGTTGGAGGAGACCTTCAAGATCATCAAATCCAACCCAGCCCCAACACCTGAACTAAACCCTGCCTTGTTTTAAGCCAGGCTTGCTTTAAACCCATTCAGATCATCATGTGTTCAAGCTGAAGCCCATTTGGCAGCATGTTTTAGGGGGTTTCATCCAGGCTTTGTTAAACACATCCAGGGATGGTGACTCCACCACCTCCCTGGGCAGCCATTCCAGAACTTTATCACTCTTTTAATGAAAAACTTTTTCCTGATATCCAACCTGTATTTCCCTTGGAGCAGGTTGAGGCTGTGTCCTCTGGAGAAAGAGCCCAGCCCCAGCTGAGCACGGGCACCTTTCAGGAGGTCCAGAAGTTGTGCTGCAGCCTCCTTGGGCTGTGCCTGCTGCAGCAGGGCTGAGGTGGGCACCCATTTATCAATTACTTTGTGATATCTATTTGTTCCACTGAGGTGGGACATGCAGGGCAGCTGCTGAGGCTGCAGGAGCTGCTGTGGTGCTGCTGCAGGGCCATGGCTGTGGTGCCCAGGTGTGGCTGTGGGTGCAGCAGCAGGGCCATGGCTGTGGTGCCCAGGTGCTGCTGCAGGGCCATGGCTGTGGTGCCCAGGCTGTCACTTGGTGCTGGCTGTTTCTCCATGTGCAGGGAGCTGCAGGAGCTGCTGTGGGTGCAGCAGCAGGGCCATGGCTGTGGTGCCCAGGTGCTGCTGCAGGGCCATGGCTGTGGTGCCCAGGCTGTCACTTGGTGCTGGCTGTTTCTCCACGTGCAGGGAGCTCAGGCTGTGCAGTGACTCACGGGCTGACGTTGGTGTGCTGGCACACAAACAGTTTGTAAAATGCTGCCAGCTCTGCCTTGCTGTGCTGCATTTATTTGCCCAGAGCTTTGGAGTTCTTTTCCAGCTCTGGCAGCTTTGGTGGAGCTGTAACCTGTGCATCCCACAGCACTCAGCTTGTTAAACTTGCACTTCTGTGAGATGTGCAAGTGTTTGAGGTGCTGCCTAGGCAAAAGATACTCTAAACCTCATGGAAGATTGTTCTTTTCATTTTATGCTGGTGTTATGATGGGCAGAGAGGGAAAAAATGTCTTGTGGAAGACCTTCCCAGCACCATCACCTGCCAGGCTATATTTGATTTTTGCTGTGGATTTGCTGTAGGCAGCTGCCTCAGAGCTGGGTTTTTGGGTGACAAAGCAGCTCCCTCCCATTTGTGCTTGGTGAGAGGGACAGAAATTGTGACTGGGTCTGACCTTACCTGTCCTGCACAGTTACAGGGGCTGATGGGTGGAATGGGACCCCAAAATAAAACACTAAAACACTCACTGTGGTCACTTGGGCTGCAATTTGGTCTCTGTTTTCTGCTGATGTTCCTGCAGGTGTTCCTGGCCAAAATCTGCTCTCCAGCTCTGTGTTGTGCTGCTTGTTCTACCTCTATCCCTGGCATGCCAGTCCTGAGGCCACATCCCTTGGAGGTGCATGAGAAATGTTGAAAATATTCCTACTCCAAACATCATCACAGGTTTTTTTTATACTTTCCCTTCTATAAGGATCTTAAAAAGTCAATTTTCTTGCCCACACAGAATGTTATTTTTCTGAGCTTCCTTTCAGTTGAAAGGGACATTCTGTGGCAATTTCACTTCCATTTGTATCTGCTCTCTGCAGTGACTTTATTGACCACATAAAGAATGATGATTTTTTTTTCATTTTTGTTCAGTAGTTCCTTCAAGAGGCTCTTCTGAAGCTTGGTTTGATTTGGAGAGGGAAAAGGGCTCAAGATAAAAAACTTCCAGGTAAATAAGCATATGTTCTCACTTGCAGTAACATTTCTCTAGAATTTCTCCTGATTTGATAAAGACCTGGAGTATTTTTTGTATTACCTGAATTTAATAGATACTTTTAATTAATTTATTAAGCACCTCTCATAGTTTAAACTGAGACTTTGTTCCCCTGTCAGAATGTAAGGGAATGAGGAACTCTGAATGTTTTGGGGTGAGTTGGAAATTCACCTTAGAGTTCAATGACGTGAACCCACAGATGAAATGTGGGCATTTTTTTCACTATTAGTTGATGTTCTTCTTTTTTCAAAGCTCTCCAGTTAAGCTTGTAAACAAAATTCCCTGGTACAGAAAAAAACCCCAAACTATTCAGGCATTGGAAAGGGTTATGGAAACTGGAAGCATCACCCTTTTTTTAAACAGTATTTTTTCCTCTTCCCACATTCTCCAGTACAGCTGCTCAAAGGTCTTTAACCAAATGTATAATGGAAACAAGTTGCTAAAGCGTGGAACATGCCATAAAATAGATTTTTTGGGTTTTTTTTTTTGTCTGTGAGCTGTGGGAGATGAGTGTGGAGCCTCCAGAGAACCAATGCCTGTGTGGCTGAGCAGGGCAGCCCGGGGTGCTGGGGGCCAGCAGAGAGCTCTGCTCTGAGCAGATCTGCCTCCACAAATGGCAATGGGCATCACACCCCTGATAAGAAGAAATGTCTGTTTTAATAACTGTTTCAAGAAATCTTCCTTTTTGTCCTTAAAAGGTCTGGCCTGGCAGGTGTGGTGCCAGTGGCTGGTGGAGACGGCTGCAGAGCAGCAGGGAGATCTGTTCTGCTGCCTTTTGCAGCAGACAGGAGCGGCTGCCAGCCAGCCCTGAGCCAGGCACAGGCTGGGGCAATATGGAACAGAGTTTGATTTAATGGCAGCAGGCCTTTCAGGGCTCTATTGACTCCATTTCACTGCTGGGCTGAGTTAATCCATGCAGCTTCCAGCTGATCTGCAGTGATGAGTGCTTTTGTCTGCAAAATGCTTTCCAGACAGGTTCCTAAGGCTGCCAATAAACAGAACCACAGGTGAAAAGTGGGAGTGCTGAAGGGAAAGAGTGGGTGCAAAGGGGATTATTGGAGGTTGGAACCCCGGAGAAAAGATGAAACAAAAAACTAAATCAGTTTAAAAGCAGGTATAGACAACAGTGGGAGAAGATAACCAATCCCAATTTCCACAAGGATGCCAATTGCCTTACAGATACTCAGAGAGAGGACTTGGCCAATCAGAGTTTGGAGCAGAAAAGTCCATGGTTCGCAAGATTAGTTTGTTATCCAAGTTGCATGTTGAGCATTCTCAACCCTACAGAAGGCTGAAAATTATCTTTATGCATTAATTATGAAATAAATCTTAGTTCAGTGTTACAAGTAGTGCCTCAGTACTGTCACCATCTCTGGCAGAGACCCCTACAATGGTGCAGATTAAAATGAGAATAGAATAAAAGTTACCTGTGCCCAAAGCAGGGTCCTGCATAAATCTAGCAGCAGAGATCTGTGCTGTTTGTGTTGATGATGTCACTCTGTAATTTTTTAACAGTTCCACCATTTTAGAGAAATATTCCTGTGATAAATGGGAACTCCTCCCTCCCTCCTTCCCTGGCCCCAACCAGCAGTTATTAGTGAACCAGGTAACTCCTTTACAGTATGAGATTACCAGAAATAGACACTATTTCTGACCCACAGGTTCATATTAATATTTCAGAAAACATCCAGAATTAACAGCATCATTAGTATGAGGATTTGGCAGAAAAAAATTGTTCATTGTGTAGAAAAGTTACATGTAGAAAATGTCATTTGTGGCCTTGTTTCTTAATAGACATATAAAACCTTTCTTTTTCACTGTTTTGGTTGCTTTGAGCAACATGACTAAACTAGAGTTTTGAATATCCCAGCTGTAGCTTTTACAATATTTGGAGGGATGGGGTGAAAAATGTGCAAGTCAAACCTGTCTGCCTTGGACAAGAGGGAGCAAATAGATATTAGAGAAGTAATTGATAAATTGGGCAGTTCATTTGGATTGGTGACAAATGGCAGTGGAGTAGGAGTCACTGCCATAAATCCAGAGGGACACTACAAAATACTGTCCTTATGTGTGAACACTTTATCAATTTCTCTGTATTTAGATAAAAGGCTGAATAAAGCCAATCTATATTTGTAACCTTGGATTAGAAGCATAAAGATAGTGCTGTTGTCACCATTTAATCCTGGTAATGCCCACACAGCCAGAATGAGAACTCTGAGATGTGTCTGTTCAGCTCTTTCCTGCTAGAAAGATCTTCAGAATATTTGAGATAGAGCACAGCAAATCTTCCTCTCTGTGTTCTGCTTCTTCTCCTGCATCCTCAGGACAGGTCCTTGCTCCAGGCCTGGTTTCAATCAACTTTTTCATTTTAGGAGCAGCAGCAGCAGCAGCAGGCTGCACAGAGGCTGCTGTGGTCGCAGGGCATTTCCCTGGTTCCTGCTGAGGTTTGTGTTTCACCCAAGGCTCAGTCCCCTCCTGAGCTGCAGCTTCCCAGCTCCTCCTGGGGCCTTTCTTTTCCCAGGAGGAGAAAGCAGGAATGACAGATTGCCTGGCATCTTGTTCTGAGAGCCTGAGACAAGAGATGCAGGACTCCAGGGGCTCTTCAGAATGCAGTTTATTGTGTCCAGGGCTTGGGGGACAGGGCTGTGCCCACAGCTGGCAGCTCCAGCTGCAGGCAGGCCTGGACACCCTTCAGCTTTGGTTACAGTGATTATAGACTTGGCTGAGCATCTCAATGCAGTAGAACCAATCTATACCTTAACTTTTACCTATAACCTATCATAACTACTATAATTGCCCTACTGCAGTTAATACTACCCAATCACTAACAGTCAGTACATTACAGTTGAAGCCAGAAGTTGTTTTTCAGTTTTCCTGCAGTGGAAAATTCTGAGACATTTTTTTCTACTTGCAACATCAACAGTCTTGTTTGCCTGTGGAATCTTTTTGCTTGGTAGAAACATCTTCTTGTTTGGGGTGGGTTTATCCTTTGCTCTAAGCCATAAAAACCCCCTCTAACTAACACACCCTTTGCTTTCTTAGTTATCCAGCAAGATTGGCTCAGCAATTCTTTTCTTCTGTATCAAAACTTGCTTTCATTTCTATTCCTTCTTCAGATTCTGCATTCAAAAATCTTTCTGCCAAGCACACACATCTGTGAGACTTTCTTGTCAAACTTTCATCCATCCCAAGCATTTGTTTTCCTGGAGCAGCCCTGGAGGCTGCCCCTGTGTCCTTCCCTTGCAATGGAATGCAGCCACTCAGAACAAACTGTCCTGGTTTGCTCCACTCTGACATGAGTCCATCTGCTCTTCAAGAACAAGAGGTGGATAAATATCTAATGAATGGCAGTGGTCAGATATGGGAGGTGAATTTTAAATGAAAGGGATCTGAAACTAACCAGGCATTGCACAAACAGCAATTTAAGAGGAATAATTTTCTGTTCTAAGGGAAAAGACTCTGTCTGCAGGGAGAGCCTGGCCTCGCTGCATGATGGGTTTGCACCAGAATGGAGAGAAGAGAGGAATTCCTCAGGGTGTGCTTTGGCAGAATGATGACATAAATATAAAAATGTACTGGGTGGGAACACTTTTCTCTGTTACAAATGGTTTGAAACGTTCTTAGGGTTTTTTGCCAACTTAATACATAATCCTTTAACTATAATATCCTTGGCAAAGAGTGTGCTTCAGCTTCTCTCTTGTTAGAAGATGGTGCTCTGTTCAGAACTGATTTATTTTACTTTGGTGTGGCACTTGGGTCACAGTTCAGGGGTGTTTGTGGTGGTGCTGGAATATGGCTGGAGCAGGTGATCTTCAGGAAGGAAGGAGTCTTGTTGATTCCATGGTTTGTAATACGTGAGAGTGATGCATAATGACTTTATGATGGTGTGTAGCAGTGCACTGAATGACAAAATTCTACATTAGTACAAGCTGTAGGTTTATGAGCTGCCTTATTATTCACAGATGTATCAGTTTTTTAGTACTGTCTTGCTTAACCCCTGAGTACTGTGGGTCTATAAATGAATTACACCTTGGGGCTGCCCATGGGGAGGGCTCTGTGTTACTGGGGCTGGAGCTGCACCTCTGCAGGGGTGAGCCCTCCCAGGTCACTCCAAAGAGAAAACATCTCTGCAAAAGCAAATGCACACCACATAAACAGGCAGGATTCAACCAGGATATTTCTTGAACTCCCCAAAGAATGATGAAGAATGATGTGTTCACTCTACCAAGTGGGAAAGGAGATGGTGTAGGTTTAGAGACTGGAGTGTCTGTGAGCTGATGTCAACACAGCAAAAGGTCTCCAGTCACAACAATGAAAAATTGCACTGGCACTGTTGTCTCATTCTGCATTAGCATCATCATTCAGAGATTTAGAGTAGAGAATAATAGTTTTCTCCTTCAAGTTAAGGTTAAAGAGCAAATTCTTAACACAAATGTTTCGTATAAAATTGATTTCATTCTGGTAAATCTGAGAATAAACAAATCCTATCTTTAGTGCAGTGCCTGTAAATAATTTATTTGAAAGCATTTACACAATCAGAAAAAACAGGGCTGAAGGAGGAGGTCATCTAATCCACTGAACTCTCTCTTAAATCTTTATCTCTGCTTAGAAATCTCAATGCAGTACCAGAAACCATTTCATTAGGGTGGCATGATGCAGTTCTTCACTAATTTACAGTGAAGAATTGCTACTTCCAATTCATTTCCCTGGCAGCAGGGCAAAGTCACCAACCTAGTCCTGTTCTGTGGACATTGAAGTCAGGGTCTCCTTTTTCTCCTTTCACCTTGCTGGGAGTTTTTGTTACATTTGGAAGTTTTTTAACAGTAACTTCAGTCTAAAGACCATACAGACTTTTGTCTCTGCTGGTATTTGACCATTTTGAGTGATCTGTGTTGGTGATTTTGTGTAGCTGTGCTCGACTCAAGCTGGTTTTCATTTTGAATTAATTATTTGGATGATTCTTTTCCCATCTGGGCAGTCCAGTGCCAAGCCACCCTTTTGGAAAATGAAGCAACTTGGGTGCTTACCTGTCAATTATGACCACTACTCTGGGGGTGTGCTAGGAGTGAAGATGGGAGCAATTTTAGCTGAACCAAGGGAAGATGGAAGAGGTTGTGGAAGGTGTGAGTGTGCTCAGGGTGTTTGCTGTGGGGGAAGAATGCATTGTAAATAGGTTCATGTGTGCTGCACCTACTGCATCACCCAGCAAAAGATGGAGGGTTATGGTAGAAAGATGCTCAATGTGTATAAAGCCCCAACAAATGTGTTTTTGTCTTTAAGACTGGTGCAAGTTGAAAACTTGCTGAGCAAAAATATTTAGAAATAAAGGCCATGGAGCTGGCAGGAGCATTGCTGCTGGAATCAATAATAAAAGGATAATCTGTCTTTCTTTGTGGTACACAAAGCAATAATCTGTTGTTCAGATTGATTAAACGCCTCCACTCTGCTTTGATTATTAATCAATCTCCAAACCAGCTCGTTGTGAGTACAATACCAAGCACTGAGGTTATGGAGAGTGGTGATGGTGGTAGGAGCACGAGGCTGGGGGAGGCTTTCTCCATCCTGGGAACAAAGCAGAGCTGAGGTGAGCTGCAGCCTTTGTGTGGATGGGTTCTTGTTGATTTACATGGCAGGGGTTTGACTGCAGAATTCTCAAAGGGGTCTAAAGGTTGAGTTCACACAAGCCAGGGAGATTTAGATCTCTGGTTCACAAATGGAGGAGGTGCCAGTGACCAGACAGAGAAGGAATGCAAAATATGAGAACAAAGCTTGGCTAGAAAATCCTGACCAGTTCCCTTTTGGAAACATGCAGTTGTCTGGTGTGTTCTTTGCACTAATAATTTATTTCATTTCATTCTTACACTCAAGCTTTTTTGAGTTGTGGGCTAGCCTAGGCTTTCAGCTTTTGAGCTTTTTAAGTTGTGAGAAAAAGACCCCTCCTTCCTGTGTATTTTGCACGTTATTGCCACAGTGGTTTGTTGATTTTACTGATAGGTTAGGTGTTGTTTTAAAAGGCAGTGCAGAGTCAAAATTTAACTTGTCTCAATGGCTCTTAGCTGTCTGAAAGGGTGAATTTGGGTTTGCCTTTCTTTTTCTTTTTTGGCTTCTGTTAAGAGATTCAGGTATACCTGTTTGCCTGAAATTTATGAATCAGACTTCATGAAATGCAAAATCACTTCTGGCCCTGAGCAGTAACCTTTAATTTGTCTCTCCTTTGAGTCAAGTTGCACTAAAGGACTTCCAGAGGTCCCTCTCAACTTCTCTTATTCACCTTGGTCATCCCAGCCCTGCAGGACTCAGAGGAATTAAATCAATTTATTCTCCCTAATGGGAGCAGCTCCACTGTCAGTACCCTCTCTCTGAGGATTTGCACACACGTCACAAATGTGTGTTTGTTTTGTTCCATTCTTTTAGGTTGTGGTTTGCAAACTCTCATTGGATATTCAGAAGAATCTTCACCTTTTGAACAGGACTGGCCTGCATGATTAATGATGGATTATGCTGACAGTATAAATTTAATTGCATTTTCTACCTTGAATTTTTTCCAGTTGTGTTTGAGGTTTAGATTTTGTGGTTTTTGTTTGTTTGTTGGTTTGGGTTTTTTTTTTTTTTTAATGGCAGGATGAAATAATGAAGCTGATGATAAAAATGCCTATAAAAATTCTGGCAAATTTATTACAGAACAACATCGCTTGATTTCTTATTTTTCTATCCATCTGGTCATTAGGCCTTTCCAACTGTCAGTGTCTAATATAATCTCCTTTAATAGCAGCATATAATTAGCTTTATGCTGATCAGAGGCATTTGGGCTGGTGGTGGTAACATTTAAATCCGAATATCAAAATCCCAAAGAAGATAACTCAAACAGACATATGTCCAAGCCAGCATTTATGACTTTCAGTCCTAAAGCCTATAACTGGTGATTTAGGCCTGTGAGCTTTGAACTGTGGCATGGAAATTTATCAATTAAGGATCCTCAGGAGTTCTGGCAGCCAAGTACAGATGTCTCTCCAAATGGCAGTGTGGGAATATGTCACTTTTCCCCCTCTATACAGTCCTGCTCCTGCTGCAGATATTTAAGTTCTTCTTACTTGCCTAACTTCTTATTTTAAAAAGGTAGTGAAAGTCTTGCCATTGTTCTGTTAGGAACAAACTGTTTCCATTTTTGAGTTTCCTCCAGAGCTCTGTGTGTACAGCCTACCCACATGTATTGCACAGAAATGTTCCTAAATGGCTCTTACAGGAGTGCAATTTCCTACTGGGTCTTTTGGGAGGTGATTTTGAGGTGCTTTTGTGTTGCTGCACCTATCTGATAAATGTTTTGCAAATATTATAACGTGGTTGCCATGGTTAGGCAGGCCAAAGAAGGGTGTTGATGTTACTGAAACTGGGATTTCATCCTCAGTGTTCTGTTTCTGTCAGTTCTCTCACAAGAACACCTGATTTGAACAGCTGCTTCCAGAGGTGGTTTTGCATGTGGAGCTGCACAAGTGAGATATTTGATCATAAATCCCTTTGAACAGCTGCTTCCAGAGGTGGTTTTGCATATGGAGCTGCACAAGTCAGATATTTGATCATAAATCCCTAAGTATGGGGCAGGATTTCAAGCACTACAGAAATATATTTATTGACTAGATCTGGCAAACTCTGGTTCCTTGGAACACAGTGGAACATCAAGCTCTGTGCTCTGCTCTGAATAAACCAAGCAAGGCTTCAAAAAAGGAAATACACCTTGACAAGTGAAAATTACATCTCCTGCATTATGGTTCTTTAAAGCTGGAATTGTCTTTGAGTTTAGGCTTTCAGTTCTTCAATAAAATATCACAGTTCCCTTTTTGTTCTCTGGCACTGTAACCCATTTGAGGATTCTGTCAACACCCTTTTCAAAAAATGCAGAAACCTGTTAAGATTTGTAGGATAAAAAAAATCTATACAAGTTACCTTTTGCTCACAACTTGAAGTGCACAGCCAGAGCTTCCTCCAAGAAATGTTTCAGTGCTAGAAAAGGAAAACCAGATCTGTTTCCATATGTTCCCTGTTGAAAGTAACTGTGGTAAGCTCTGGGGTTTATTTTTGGTGTGCTCAGGGATTATTTTGGTTGCCACCACTCTGCTCTGACCAGAGTGTGAGGGACATCTGAGCTCCCACAGGTACCAGAGGTGCCCTGGTGTGCCTGGATTGAAGCACGTTGACTCCTCCCCAGAGGGATCTGCCAGGATTCATTGCAGGATCTGTTCCTTCCCTCCCTCCTTTAATTTCCTGCATCATTTAACCAGTGCTTTCTGTGGCAGAACTGCTCTGCACATCAGTGCTTCCCTTGATGCTTGTTAATAAATAGTGGCTTCTGCTCCAGCAGGGGCTTTGGCAGGTGCTGGTGAGCATCATCTCTGCAGACACAAACTGAAGACATTTCTGACACAAACTGGTGCTGGTGAGCATCATCTCTGCAGACACAAACTGAAGACACCTCCCAGATGCTTCAGTAAGGAACCAGAACCTGTTCATGAAGTGTGGGAAGCAGCCAGTCACTCACAGGATGCCTCCCCTTTTCTCTCCCCCTTCCCAACAGATGTAGTTTAGGATTAAACTCTCTCTCAATTCTTCACATGAATGTTTTATGGCTTTTCTCAGGAACTTATCTCCAATCCAGCTTTCTTGTACCTCAAACTTTTCTCAGGAACTTATCTCCAATCCAGCTTTCTCGTACCTCAAACCACCTTTGGACAAAGTGTAATTTTGGTGTGTAGGATGGGGGAAAAGGGAATGGTACAGTCTGAAGTAAATTGGAAAAAATAATACACCAACATAGAAGAGCAGGTAAGAATGTTTTATGTAGAGCTGAACTCTTTAAAAATAGTATTAAAAATTTTGATACATGCACCAAGCTCTGCAGACAAAGCCATTGAAATATTATGACCCTAAAAGGACTTGCTTTCAAGCTGAATTTAACTGAGTTAGCTCCTAATTGAATTTGGTTTTCTTTTTAAAATTTTCTCAACTATGAAACAAAAATTTTAAAATATGCCTGATATTATAGCTTAGAAGCCTTGAAAATATCCCCAGAGTCCAACAGAGATTTTCAATGTGAACATAATTATTGATAACTGGGGGCATGTGCCCTACAATACCATAAAGGGAAGCTATAAATAGGATAACTCATCAAAAAAAGTCCATTCTTATTCAGCAGAACAGAAAAGTTTCAGTAGTGTAGGGATGGCAGGAAAAAATCGTGTCACAGAAGCATCTTCAGTGCTAGTTGGGAATGTGATGTATTTTAGCCTAGTTCCATTAACAGTTCTTTAAGAAACAAAAAAACCCCAAAAACCTGAATAATGTTTCAAAACCCATTCCAGCCTCTTTGCTGCTGTTCTTGGCATTATCTCTGATACATTCAAAGTAGTTTTACCCAACTATTAATTGAATCTTTGGGGGAAGATCAGCAGAATTTTCACTCCTCAGCAAAACCAAGCGGCTCTAACTTAAGGCTATCCTAGATCAGTGTAAGAACCTCAGCCATGGGAATTTCACCCTGAAGAATTGGACCTCTGTGAACCTTTTTTGAACATGGCTGTCCCATGTTCATGCATTTTGCAGTGAAAGGCACCTGGAGGAATGACAGTGTGTGATGTGGGGCAGGAACAGGGCTGAAGGAGTTGAACCTCAGTGGAAGTGAGAAGATGCATCACTTGGAGAAGGTGGTGGTTGAAATCACTCTAAATATGGCTGATAAAGGTGGAAGAAAGTGGATGTAAACATGAGCGAACTCCAGTAGATTATTGATTTCTCCTGAGTGGTTTGACAGATAAAATGGTAAAGCAAAATGTTCAACTTCAAATGCATCACTTGAAGACAATAGGACAATGTGGCAGGGAAGGGAGGAGATGATGAATGTTACTATGTTAGAGAGGAGAAAATGCAATTGTTCTGCATGAGGGGTTCATCACTTTCCTTTTTCTGTTCTACAGCATTTGATAAACGTCCATTTAGCTGTAGCAGGCAAAAATGTGTTTAAAGTCTGGGTTCATGGGTCAGCTTTCAAAGCATTACATCTTAATTGTATTAACTTGTGTCTGGTTCTGTAGAACAGTTGAATGTCCGAGGCTCCCAGCAGTTGTCAGGAGAAAGCAGTGAGGAGTTGGAATGAGGAGGGTGGGATGCACCAGCATTCCCACCAGGGCTAAATTCCCACCAGAGATCAGAGAAATTCCACTGGAGATCCTGGTCCTGGAGGAGAAACACAGCTCTCCAAACACATCTCTGCAGAATGGCAATGGACCCACCCTCAGAGGGTTCCTGGGATGTTACCCAGGCTGGGAGTGCTGGTGTTAGGTAGGAAGGGAGGACAGCACACACCCTTTGTGGCAGGCAGATGCACATTGGTTTTTCAGGTGGAAAAAGAAAGGGAGCAAGCAAAAATGCTGCAGGTAGATTTTTGGATTTTTTAAAAAATGGAATCTTGCTTATTTACAAAGAACTCACCAGTTTTGTTCCTTAAAAATATTGGTGAAAAATGAGGTGCAGGTGAGAAGTGGAGGAAGACTTTAGCAGGGAGATGCCAACCTGTGTGACAGCACCTGCACCCAGCCCTACAAACGCTCAGTCAGTCTGATCTCTTCTGTAGTCTCTCGCTTTTTGCTCTAACACACATTTCTATGCATGGCACCATCCAGCCAAGCTTTTCCTCATTTCTGAGTTAAATTTCCATAGCAGATTTCCATGTGCTTTTGGAAGGTGACAGAGACAGCAGTTCTGTTTTCAAGGCAGGTTTCCTGAGAGATCTTTACTATTTATTGCACCTATTCCCGGTGGAAGATTGCAATTACTATCCCACTTCCAGCAACTCTTTATCTGAACCCTGGCAGCTCTTAATTATGTGTGAAAGGAGTTACATGCAGAGGAATTTCTCAGAGCAAATTACCTGTGAGGAGCATTCCAGCCTAGAACAGCAGCAGGGCCATTTGTCTTGTGCTTCTCGTTGGTTATTTTTGCTCAGGAGCTGGGAGACTCTGCCTGACTTTTGATACCAGAATTTGCACTGGGAAGGAATTTCTGCTTCTGCTTTCCCCGTGTTTCTCTCTCTCTTTCTTTTTCCTCCTCCTTTTCTGTTAGCCAGGTTTGGTTCTGTGTTTCTTTCTTTAAATGAGCCTCTCGCAGTCTCCTGCTGAGTGTACTGCTCAGGGAAACGCAAAGAAATAAGTAACAGGCTTTCAAATTTCTGATCAAATTTAATGCTAAATCTTGTTATTCAGCTGCATAACTTTATTACCTTTCAGTTATAAATGTTTTATTTTCTGTTTAAGTATTCATTAGCAGAAATGTCTATACTCAGAGAAATGCACCACAATGGCAGTCGTGTTGGAGTTGATTTCCAAATTAATTTCAAGCCAGCAGAAGCTGGCATTTAAAAAAATGCCATATTCCAAATCACACTAAATCCAAGATTTTAAATGATGCCAGCTTCCAGACCATGTTAATGAGTAAAGATAACTGAGCCAGGACAGATGCACAGATTCCTGGTCCAGAGTAGGTGTAGGGTGCTGGCAGCTTTGACATTTAATTCAGGACAAATCTGTTGCCACACAAAAACGAGGAAATTCCAGTGTTCTCAAAACACCTAATTGGGCTATTGTGAAAAGACTTTAGTGCATGATCCATCTTAGGAGATTTCTGTTTCTGTGGGGAAGTTGGGCTTTATTGCATTCATTTTTCCAGAGAAACTGTTTTCCCTAAAACCTTCTAGGAAACTCTCAAGGTTTTACCACAATTAAATTGCATTTATGATGGGTTAGTATTTCCTGCCTCATCATAGAGGTTATTCAATTATGGATGGTCACTCTGTTTTAATAATTCTTTCTGAATTCATATTTCAGCATGAAACTTAAGATGGCTTGAACTAAACCTCATTTATTAAAGGTAATCTTAGCAGCACAAGGTATGTTAAATTATAAAATGCAAAGAGTTCCAGGAAAGAGCTGATCATTGGGGACTGTAGTAACTTGATTTTCTAGATTGACTGTCATTGATGTCTTCTCCACCCCTAATCAATGTGCTGCAGGAAACAGCTACACGTGTGACTGTAGTTTATTTTCCTTTTCTGCTACTAAACCATCAATAGAGTTGTCAATAAAGGAGCTGGCCACTTGTTGGAGAGCTCCCATCCACGCTACAGACAGTAGAGAATGTCCCTGAAAGCAGCCATTGGTCTCCCAGCAGCATTGGAAGGGGAGTTTGAGAAATGCACACCAGCATTTGTGCCCTGCAGTTCTTCCAGAGCAGGGCCAGGTTCACAGGGACAAGGTCACCCTGCTGCCCTCCGTGGAAGGGGAGTGCCCAGCTGCTTGGGGATGAGAATTGCAGGGCTTTTTTCCTGCCTAATTAGCAATATTACTTTCTATTTTGCACATCCCTCTGCATGTGTTGGGAAGAAGTCTGCAGGGAGCTCATTATGTTCCCAGCCTTGTAGTTGGAGGCTGGCAAAGCTGTTCCTTCAGGGGGGTGGGAGGTGCATTCCTTGAAGGAATCCCTTATCCAGGCTGAAACTCTGCTGAAAACTTGTAGGAACTCTGTAGGATGTGTCCTGTGGGGCGTGCTTTATCCTGCCCTGCGTGTTCCTGCACAGAAGCTGTCCAGATGAATCTCCCTAACACATTTTCACTCTGAGATAATGGCTGAGGGCAGAATTTTGGCTCAGATGTCATCTGTTAATGAGTCTCTAACCAGTCGATGGGTATGGGGAGAAAAAGGAGACAATGAAACCTTGCTTATCCCCTCCTTGGCACGATTTTTTCAGAGCCCAGCGTGGTTCCCTTTTCCATCAGAGCAGTTTAGTGCGAGGGTTTTTTATTTTTTCTCCCCTCTGTGGTGGAGCGTGGGTGAGCCATGAGAGAATCCCATTCCCAGCACTGCTGTGCTAACACACTCCAAGCAAGAAGCCAAGGAGTTTTCAAAGGAAGGATGTAGGGCAGGAGCTTAGGAAACCCCTTTGAGGACAGGAACACGAACATTTGTTGTGAGAATGGCTGGGACTCCAAACCCTCTTCTCTTTGAGCTTTCTTCTTCTGAAGGCTGCATCCCTCAATCAGAGAGGACGGCCCAAGGTACCTCATGGAATTATTTTGTGTAAGCAAGATAAACAGTTTAAACTGGAGGAAGCATTGTGCCATTATTGCCTGGCCACCGTGGAGCGATGCCAGAAGCTGCTCCTTGAAAATTCTGTTAATCTTTACTCAGTGGGGATGTCACTGTGGGAAGTCCCAATTGCTCAAGTTGATCAGCACTTTAAAGAGAATTATTAGTCAGAGGCTTATAAAAAGATGCAAGACTCCCCCCATGGATGAACTGCACCTTTCTTACTCTCCCTACCACCAGAGAAATGATTTTGGATTTGTGCAACATCTGTGGGCATGCACTACACCCCATAAGCCTCTGGAAAAAGCCTAATTTATGTGATCACAGACATAAAATGGTGTTATCAGCATAACTTCCACTGGAATACAAATGCACAGACCCCAGAATTAAAAGGGCAGTTTTGTTCAACAGAACCTAGTTTGCAAAAGAATAGCTTTTAACAGTTACAATTGAGAAGTTGACATTAATGTGTATTTTTTAGGAGTGTCAATGGTGTCAGCAGCCCTGATACCTGGCTGGTAGGAAGTCAGGTGGTTGATAAGGAAAATGCGAGTAGCAGGAGACAATTAGCACATGCTGTCCCTTGTACTACCTGCATGCCCCAAAACTGAAAAATTCCCTGATCTGGTAACACCCAGTATTGCTTCTGGGAGAGGCTTATTGTGTTTTAGCAGAGAAAAATGAAAATTTATTCACATAGGGAAAAATAATTGCCACAAATCTGGTTTGTTTGTTCACAAATCATTTGATTTGGGGCTGATCAGCCTTGGTGTTTGCGGTTTTATTAACATGAGAGGCTTCTGTGGGGTGTGGAATATTTTGGGAAGCTGGTGAGAAATACGCTGTCACACGATGCCTGAATTATTATGCAGATAAAATTTACCAACTTCCCTCCTCCAGTTTATCCTATTTGGGAAGATACATGAGAAATAAATGGCTGGTTTTAGTGGAAGTAAGTGCTACTTCATCTGGAATAAGCATCCTGTCATTTCAAGATTTACAGCAGTAGCCCTTCTCCACTCCTGCTCACTTTTTCACTCTGCTTCTTCTCTGCTTTAATTGCATTTTTGAGCCTTTCTCATTTGCCTCCTAGCTTGTTTTTTGTTTGGTTTTTTTTTCCCTCCCAGATAATCTGGAAGGTGAAGAATGCCCAGGCAGAACTCAAATGCCATTTTGTTATGCTTAATAGCTGATTAAAAAGGAGCTGGCCCCTCTCTGGTGCTCACGCTCAGATGCTCTCTCTGGGGTGTTTGAAATTGAGTCATAATTGCTGATGCCAAAAGCTGTCAGTACAACGGGATGGGAAGCAGTCAGCTCCTGCTAGTGTTATATAAAGTTGTCATTTTGGAAGAATGAGCAATGATAAAGAACTGTTGCAGTGCTTGTGCCCATTTTCACAGTAAACCACGCTGTTCCTGTTGCTTGTGTTGGTCTCTTCTCTAATAAATTCATTTTCTCCTGTAAGGAAGGAATTCAAAACAAAGCCACAATTTAGGGGAGATAAAGCCTTGTTTTTGGGAATATTTCTATTAAACATGCTTGTTCCTGCATGCAGTATAATATATAAAAAGATTTAAGGCTTTCATGTAAAACATGGAATTGAATGCATTTTTTTTATTGTGGCAGGCATATTAGCAGCATCTAGCTGCACATTTAAAAAGAAAATTCTGTAAAACGTTCTTAGCTCTGTATGTAATACATATGTTTACAACACAAAGTGCTGACTTCCCTAACCATGTGTGATTTAGTGAGCAATATAAGGCATGTTAATATTTATAGTGAAATCTTAGCAGAGAATGCTCTCACTGGCTCCTGCAGTATTGATGTTTTCCAGTGGACAGCAGCCTGCCTTCTCTGAGAACTCATTTCTTTGCTTTCTCATTAAGATTCAAATGACTTGCAGGATGATTATTAATGAAAATGGACAAGGCACAATCCAGCTCTGCAGCCACTCTTGCTTTTCAGCAATTTACTCTTGGCTGTCTGTAACCCACAAGGAAATGAAATTCTTCTGAAATTCTGCATTTCAGAGCTGGAGCTGCAAATCAGCCTTCAGAGCCCCAGCATCTGTGGCACCATGTGCTGCTGGTGCATTCGTTTGCTGAGTCAATGTTCCAGTTTTCTGCTTCACCTCTTCCTCCGAGGGGATAACAGCTTTTCTGGAGCTGTTCTGCACCACAACTGCTGCCTCCTCACCCAGTGACTCATTGCTTGGTGAATTATGCTTTCAGCATTTCACAGTGGACAACCTGTGCCCATTAAACAGCCATAACTTGCCTGGGCTGCTCGTATGCCTCCCAGTGCTGGTGCTTTGCTGTTGTTATCTGACTGCAGCTCTCGACTCCACAGACATTAGGGGAAGGAAATATGTTCAGCTGACACACCAGCAGAAATCCACCTGACTGCAGGCTCTGTAAATCTGCCTTATAAATGCCTCTTGCCTTTATGAAACACTGAGCAAACAAAAAATGGACAAATTCTTCTGCGAGGCAAGAAATGCTGAAGCAGAGAGGGGGAAGGCTGGGACAGAAAACATTGAATGCATTTGTTTACAGGAGCTGAGAATTTGTAAATTAAATAGGAACACAAAGGCAAGTGTGTTCTTAGAGTATGGAAATTATTCATTATCTGCACATTGTGGCAAACCAGTTTTACCAAGCAAGCTGCATCCAAAGGGCCTGGCTGTCAGCTCTGGGCTGTTCTTCCTGTGTCTGTCACATAGCAAAAATAACATTTAAGTGATGGTGTTTTGTGGATTTTTTTGGGGTTTTTTTTGTTTTTTTTTCCTAGATAAACAAAATGATGGAGAGTGGCCACCACAAATTTGCTCTTTGTTTCAGCTTTGTAAGTATCCAGGTTATGTTTGATTGAAATTCAGATTTTGTGTCTGGGCAAATCACGAGTTTGGAAGCAGAAGGGAATGGTTTCTGTGTATCATTAACCCCATTCCAAACATCCTTAGTTACGATCAGATCAGACATAAGAAATTTATTATCCTTGGCATGGGAGCTTTGACATCCTCAGTTTAGGAGATAAAGCAGTGAAAATCTGGGAAATGTAATGGCCTTGCTCTGTAGTACCTGAGAGAAGATGGATGCTGGGATAACAATAATTCCTTATCTCACTTTTACCTAGAAGTACAGTCTGTCTGGAGACTCTGTGATTTCCTAATGAGAGGACCTTGCTGTTCTCAGTACTTTGAATTCCAGAGAAACCTTTCCCAAGACTTCTCTAAGGCAAAGGTTTTCCTTTGTTTGTCCTGAGCTTCTGCTGTTCCCTTTAGCAGCCCGTGGCTCATTTAATCCAAGAAAATTCACCACAGCCCCAAACCTACCACTGTAAACTCACATTTCCATAATTCCAACTCTATTTCTTCCATTTCCTTTGCTCTGCCCCAGTGCTCCTTCCCCCCAGCAGCCTGAGGGGTAATTCTGGGGATAAATCCAGGGATAAACTCTGAGCTCCCCCTGGGGTTTTCCATCTCCAGCTCCTGTCTCCCCCAGCAGGTGCTGGCCTGCTGCCCTTGCCATGGAAATCTTCCTCTCTGCACAAATTACAGAATTCTCCATTGCCACAATGCCCTTGAGCCTCCTAGGAAAGGAAAAGGAAAAAGCATCACATCCTGTTCAAATAGGACAGGGGTGAAGGTCTTCTAAGCCAAGGCTTACCAGTTTTCTGGCCTATCAGCAGAAGAAACACACATCTGAATATTTTTCACTTGTTTCATCTGTCATATTTCAGATTTTCTTGATGTATTTGTATTTGACTTCATTTTTCATGTCTTGCTTGATTTAAAGATTTTGGAGGAAAAACATCTTTGAAGGCATATCTGGTTTTTTGGTTGTTTTTCCAAGTTGGCTTCTGTTCTTGATTAATCTTCTGAGCAACAATATTCTGTTTTTCACTGTGTACACACTGTACACATGATTTAAAATCCTGAATCTGAGATGTTAATATTCAAAGCCAGACTTGCATTACTGTGTTTATGACATAGAGATATTTTTCAATATGTTTGTACCAGTATCTGATTTTTAAATAACCCCTATTTTTGCAGGGGAAAAAAATATATATAAAATAAAGAATTGGTTTTTTGTACTTCTATATTTAGCAATAATGATTATGTGCTTATTTATATTCATAGAGACTATATAAAGTTATTATTATTGCTTTATGAAAAAGCAAGTGTGCTTTTTATTTTGTAAGAGGACACAGAGTCAACTTTATTTAATGCCCTCATCTTAAGGGGTAAGGATAACTAAGATTGGGAGAAGTTTTCAGAACAGGGACTCTGGTGCTGTGACTGGTGTAATTGTAACCTCTGAAGGTCCAACAGTGCTGGTTTTGCAGAATTAGAGCCGTGTGTTTGCTTCCCATCTCTCCCATGAACATTCTAGGGCTGAAATCTTCAGTTTTGGGGAAATGGAATGTTTTGCCTTTATCCTGTGAGGATATTTGATGATGCAGCTCCTAAAACAGACTCGCTTGAGGGTCACCTGAAGTCACTCAGTGCCTTCTTGCTCTGAGTGGTGTTTCTCAGCAGCTCATTTACCTACAAATGCATGTTTGGTGGTGCTGGGCTTTGGCAGAGCTCTGCCTGTATTCAGAGAGAGCAGCAGGAAGGACACAAAAAGGAGGGAAGAACTTTCTTTTCATGAGGAAAACAATCTCTTGAGCTGCAGGTCATTTGTGGGCCCGTGGAAATCAAGGTGTGATTTGTCTTCCACGAATCAACATTTCAGAAACAGAATTGGAGGAGGGGAAGTCATGAGGTCACTCGACGGCACAGACAATTCTCTCTTTAAAGCTGAGTGCTGCTGTCTCTGTTTGAGGGTTTGCCTGGGTTCTCTGTGCCTGACAGTGGAGGAGATAATGCAGTAGCTGGAGCTCATCTGAGCTTGGGTTTTAGATGGACTCAGCTCTTCACATGTTGAGCCACTCAATGGCATTTCTTGGTGTTTGATTGCTCTGCTCTCAAGAGGCCTCTCTGCAAACCTGGCAGCAGCAGAGCACTGTTCACAAGGAATGGAAATTCTAACTCTAGTTCTTTACATTTTTCACTTATAGTAATATGTTTTCCTCTCACTCATTTAATTCTTCTCTTTGTAAAAAGTTGGACAAAATTCTAAGCTAAGACTTTCTTTCTCTTTTGTAGCTGTTTCTTTTTGGCTTGCATGAAAATAATTTTCTTAATAATGCCACGAGGCAGAGCACTCGTACAAATTAGCCTGAGATGTGTTAAAATCACTGTGAGACTCTTGCATTATTTACATGGTGACATTCTGTCAGTGTACTAATGCTCAAAACTGTTTATATTCCTGGATTTAACAAATATGTAAATCAGGTGCACATTTCCCTAGGAATGCAAATGTCTCTAATGAGGAAAGACAAACTTCAGAACAAACAAACAAAAGCAGAGAACATGTTAAAGAGCCCGTGTGGGAGTGGGGATAGAAAGGAAGTGGACTGGAGCTGCTGGGATGTAATCCTGGCAATCCTGGGACTGTTTCATCAGCCCATCTTGAGGCTCTGACAGATCAATTGTTTCTTAGCAGGGAGAGAGCTGGGGGAGGATGGCAGCCAGGCAGAGTTTTCCCATAAGAAGGCGTGAAAATCTCTGGTTCTGCTCTTTGTGGCAGTGCAGGGAGCTGAGAGGATTGAGTTCCACTGGCTGCATTCCTTAACTCAGGCACAAAACCACTCCAAAGGGCCCCAGCCCTCTGAAAGTCTTGTTTGTGTTGCAATAATTAAAATAGCTGTTTGATTTCAGTGTAGAGGCACAGAATGGGAGCAGTGTGGTGGTGAATTGGGTTTAAGTGTTACAGAAGGATTGGAGTGTCCTTCAGGGGAGCGTTCAGTTCAGATTTCATGTCAGAACTGTGCCCTGATTTAGTAGGGATGACTGATAGCTTTGAATCACAATGCTCTGGACTGAGTTTATGCAGGGTGGGAATGGTTTTTATTGTGCTATGTTTGTGCTATGCTTGCTATTATGCACTGCTCACTGAAAACTTTATCTTCCATTACAAGCTGAATTCCTTTCTGAAGAGCAATTAAACAAAATTTGCTTACTAAAATAAGGCATCATTTATTTCAAGCTGGCTTCTATTTTGAATTTTGATGGCTTCCTGCTAAATATGCAAGCTTTCTTTTCTGTGAAATTAGCTCAGTATCTAAAAATCTGAGTTCCTTGGTATTTTGTTTTTCATCGTGTAGCTTCAGCCCCCAAAGTTCTGGTAAGAATTATATTTCCCAATTATCAGCCATCTTTAAGGAGATCATTGTGGTAAAATTAGTCTGACTTCTCCAAGATCCATGAATTATGGATAGTGCATGAGTAATAAATGGGGTAAAATGTTTTAATTAACATTCTTCAGTAATCCTTTTGCTGCATATTGTAACTATTGCCTTCTCTGTCTAATTCCAGGCTTTTAACTAAAAATGTGCTGTTTGTCTGTCACAGTCAGAATGTCAGTTTGTGCTGTGACAGCAGCACCTTCCTGATGCTCCTGCCTCCTTAGTCTCTGTCATTCCAGAGCTGGAATTGGACTTGCTTTAGCACACCCTCCTTTGTTTGTGCTGCTGTGGGGGGAGCATCAGGAGCAGAGCAAAACCATCTTGAGAAATGCTGTCCTGAAGTCCTGAAGTGCCCATGTGCAGTGAATCTGTCATGCAGATGTGGGTATTAGAGGCTGGGTAAGTTCTCTGAGCAAAATTATTGCCTGCTCAAGCCTCTGTCCCAAGGCTGTGCCAATCCCCACATCCCAATGGCTGTGAGTGTCCAGCCACGACTGCAGGGGGGACAATTCCTTGGCATGGGGACATGAGGTGACGCCTCAGGTTTGGTTTTTATGTTTTTCACATTCTGAGCTGCTTTAGTGTGCAGTTCTGAGCTTCACATTATGGGATGGTGAGCACAGAGCAGGGAGACAAAACAATTCCTGCTCCAGCTGAGGACCAAGGACAAATGACCCAAATCTCAGCCCAGGAGCACAAACCCCGTGGGCTGGAGAGAGAAAAACAAGGATGGGACTGCAGGGGCTAAAGCTGGAATGGGACAATGAACTGCAAGGTGCAAATGGAGCAGAACTGATCCCAGGGACAGAGCCCGTGCCCGGCCGTGCATTTTGGAGCCATTTTGGTTCATCTTGGGTTCATTTTGGGGCCATTTTGGTTCATCTTGGGTGCAGCCCTGGCTGGGCTCTGGTGCTGCCCAAGGTGGATCCATGGAGGAGATGCTTTGAATAAATCCCTGTTTTAGTCTTTAGCCCCATCCAGCCTCTGCTCTAGGGCAGCCTTCCCAAGGCATCCGAGGAGGCTCTGCTGGTAACACCAACCTCTGTTCACCCCCAAGGTGCAGCAAACCTCTGCAGCACCAGCAGCCAGCACAGAATTCATTTCCCATTCATTTCTCCTTTCTTTCTCAGCCCTCCCCAGCCAGCAGCTCCCTCCTCTGCTGTGCAGTGACACGTGTGGGAGGTGCTGGCTGAGCCCTGAACCTCCTCTCTGGAGCGGTGAGGAGGCTGGAATGGCTCTGAGCTGCTGGGCAGAGGAAACCTGACCCTCACAAACCCTCACCAGAAACTGGCACCTTCAATTGGTCCCTCTAATGCCTCTAATTAATGCCTTGGCTGGGTCTCCAGTCCAGCAGGAGTTCAGTGACTTCCTTGAGAATTATTCTGCACTATGTAGAAATTAAACTGATTTTTAAGCAGTGTACAGTTGCTGTCAGCTAAAATGCTGCTCTGAAATCTGAACTGGCAGGTGCCCTTAAGTCTGGTTGATTTGGATTAATGTTTTAAGTACTACCAGAAGTTATATTTACGTTGCATAAAAAGAACCTTAAAATGCAGCTGCAGCACAGAATATTGTTTAAGGACTCAGACCCTCCAGTTGAGTATTTATTCTTTACCCTAATTTTGTAGAAAAATGTGAGAAAAAAAAAAAAAAGATGTGTGACAAAGTAGCAGATAAATGATAAATGCACTAATAATTTATGGTAGTAAACTTGTCTTGGGAGCAGAGTTTATCCAGACTTTCTTTGGGATTTGCAACTTTACAAAAAAAGAGCTTTCATGTCAGGATTTTTTTTTCATTGATATATTAGGAACATCCTTCACCATTTTGTTCTCTTCTTGTATTCAAACTGCTCTTTGTGAATATAATATACATCAAAGTAACCAAAATGGAACATTTGGAATGAAGAATTCAGGAAAGAAAAAATGACAACTTTATTAAATAGCCTGCCATTGCATAATCTTGGAAAAAAGCTTTGATATGATATGTTTGTTAATCTTAATTTGAACTATTAAGTTTTTTCACTAAGATTTTTTTATCAGTTGGTTGAAATCCTTTGTCCAGAAGTGAATGTGAATTGTCAGAGTAAGAGATGGATTTTAAAATTATGGCAGTCAAGAATAGATGAGCATCTTTGTTCCTGTTTGGAATTATTTTGGTATATTTTTCAATATAGAAATATCTATTTGATTTCAAATTATTTGATCCTTTTTTTTTTTAACTTTTCCCCTTTTTTTAGGCTTTATGGGCAAAAATAGTTCTGTAGTTCTCTGTTCTTTTCAAGGACAGTGGAAATGAGGTTTTTTCCATTTCTGAGTTTATGTTGCTCTCTTTTTAGAACGAATCCTTACAACATGAGTCCGACTGGCTTTTCAGATTTAAAAGTTCTCTGAGAGAGTGGAGACAAGAAAGGCCGTGAGAGAACAAGGATTGCATGATGGTTTGATTTTCTTATGAAACAACAACGATTTCTTTTTCTAAATATTTTCTTTCAGAAAGATTTGAATGGGTGTTTAGCTGCAGTAAATATGAAATCTCTGTGCTTTTCAGTTTTGCAGGTTTAAAAGGCCTAGATGTGAAGGTGCAGCCTGAAGAGGGAATGGACAATGATTAAACCAGAGAGCTGGGGGCTGAAGGGAACTCTCCTGCTTTGAATTTGATGTTTGATAGCTTGTTTCTGCACTTGTTGGGGTTTCTGGGATGCTCTGGTGGTGTTTGTGCTGCTCCCTGTACTGAGGATGCTTTCTGTGCTCCCTCTCAGCCTCAGCTGCCTCCCTTCCTCTCACTTTTGAAACTTCAAGGATTTCTGAAAATCCTTCCCTCTCTGAGATCAAAAGCTTCTGTAAACCTGGGTAAGTCAGCTGCACTGGAGCTGTCTGAGGTGATATTGGCTGACAATCCACCTCCCAAATCTCTTTCTTGCCTCAAGTGTCTGAGCAGTGACTAAAGCGCTGCTACAAATTTGATCAGCGTTCTTATTTTTCACCCAGGTCTTAGCCCTGCTGCTTTACCCTTGATTCAGTTCTCCTCTGACCAATTCTTTTTAAGAAGTAGTGGCTGGTTTTTGATCCTGCTGATCCCAAGTGGTTTCAAATTCACTTTTCTTTTTTTTTTTTTAAAGAGTCATTTCTCCATGTTTAAATGGAAGTCAGCATGAAGAAGGAGGCAGTGCTTTAACAGGGCTTGAGCTGAATACATTTCCTTCTGAGCTCAATTAGCTCGTGCTCTTCAATTTGACTGGGAGCTATGATTACAATAACTGCAGAAAAACCAAATTCCAAAGTTTTATGTGACCCTGAAACATAGTCATTTTTCAAAGAATATGGCTTTAGGTCGGTATTTTGGTTTGAAAAATGAATTGTGGACCTTCCCAATACTGAGATCTTCCCAATCTGGAAGTCCCTGTCTTATTTTAAATGGTCTCTTGGGCTCCTCTCTGCTGTTCTGCAGGTAAATGAGGAACTCCTCCAAATGGTTTCTTTTCAGATATGGCCTTTCAAGGCTGGGTTGTGTCCACCCCAAATTCCTGTGCTGGTTTAGCTGAGGAGGAGCACTGGGCTGTGCCCACAGCCAGAGCCTGGCTGCTCTCTCTGAAGCTCGGGGAGAGACAAACTTTCATTTGGGAAGCCAACAGAGAACCCTGTGTTCATCTCACTGCTCCTGTCAGAGCAAAACCATCTGAGAATCAGAGAGGAACCAGAGCAGGCACCCTCCTGCTCGCCCCTTGGTGCTTATCAGCGCTTTGTGTGAGCAGAGGAATCTGCAGAAAGAGTGTCTGCTCTGGAAAACATTTGTGACAGGCTCATCCCAGCTCGTTTCCTTGCTTTATTTCATGTTGTTGCTGAAAGAAAAGGCTGACACATTCCTCTGTGGCTGGTGTCTTCAGGAATATTCAGGGTAGTCCCAATGATTTAAGATTTTGATATTAATACCAGAAGTGATCAGCATGAAACTGCCAAAACAGGCCCACCCTTTCTGTTTTGGCTGTAAAAATGCAGAATAAACAGCTTCTGTCTTAAGCACGTGATGGGTTAATTGCTCATGAAGTCATCATTATCTTGCAAATACGACTTAGAGCTCAGGGAAAATGAAAAATAAAATACCATGCTGTTACTTTTCTTTATTATTGGAAGACATTCCATGGTGTCAGTGCATGCAGAGAATGTTGGATAAGTGTTTAAAGAGCTTAAGCTACTGTTTGGGAAGGATTTTCAGAGAAAACTGGAGGAGCTCTTACACAGTGTGCTGCTTCATGTTTTAAAAGGTTATAAAAACTTACAGAATAGGTAACAAGATCGAATAAACAAATAGTTTTATGCCTGCTGAACCGTGGGGGTTTTTGCCTAAATAAGAGAGACGTAAGCTTTTCATTTTTAATGCAAGTAGAATTTCTTTCAAGTACCACTTTGTGTGACATAACAAGTGCAGATCATGGAAAAATATGGCTGAAAGAAATGTCTCAGCTTCTTTTTTCACTTTATTGCTCACACAGAAGATGAACTAAACTATTTGTGATCCGTATTTACTCTGTTTTGTAAATATCCTTTTTTAGCTCCGCATGTTTCTTTCCCCCTTTTTTTTTCTCTTTTAAGTGAAACTCTAAACCAGTTCACCATACCAGGTTACAAACTTGTGATGATTGGGACATAAAAAGGGAAATTCATGAGAACTTTAGGGAACTTTGCAAGGTAAGCCATGTATATATAGTGAGAGTTTGACTTTTTACACTCTGCCTTCAAGGGTAATTAGGGAGACAAAGACATGACTGCTAGAAATGTCTAATTTTTTCTGCTTAACAATCTCTTGCCACAAACAAATGAAGTTTTCTAGCTGTGTGTAGCATCTGTGTTTGAAAAGCACCAGACACTGAAGAAGTTCTATAAAATTTCTATAAATTTCCTTTGATTCTGGAAGGAAATAGGAATTGTGGCCAAGCCCATTGTGCTTTTAGTGTCTCTCCTCATTTCCACACCCCCTCCCCTGGCAAATCCATTTGGAAAAATGGTGAAGGTTTTGGAGCTGGATAATACTGAAGAATTGTCTTGAGAAAATCATATCTGAGCCCACATTTGGGGGCTGTAAGAGGAGCCATGGGATGGGTGAATCAAATTCTGACCAAGCCCCAGGACATCGGTGGAGATGGGAGCAGAAGGTGAGGGCAATTCTGTGGGAATGGGACTCAGAAATGTTGGGTTTAAAGCCAAAGTCCTGTTGGACTGAAATGGACTCTGAAAAATATCCCAAACCTGAGGAATAAAACAACAGAGCAATGCTGCTCTAAATGCTTCTGTCTGAGAGCAAAGCTCTGCCAACCTTGGCATGAAAATGGGGCATTTCCTATTTGTTGGGATTTCTGTGGTTGTTAGCAATTAGCCTGTGGTGACTTGTGCCCATTAGCACTGGGGGGGTGAAATGCAGTGCAGAGAGCCCTGGGGAGAGCCCTGCAGCCCCAGGTCCCTGCCAGTTTGGCTCAGCACTAGGGAATGCCATGGTGGGTGTGTTTCTGTGTCAGAAAGAGTCCAGAGCTGAGCAGGATAACATTACTGAGTCAGGGCAGTGGGACAATAAATGCACAACAGCTGTTATCAGGCACTGAAGTACAAAATAAATCTGTTTCCAAGAGCACCATTGTGAATGGGAAAGCAGAGAGAGAATTATCCCTTGCTGGTGGCTTTTAGCAGAGCAGGGTAAGCTGCTTTTCTCCCCCTTTCTGTTTCTCAGGAGTTCTCCAGAAAAGAGACTCTTACACAGAGATTGGTGGCTTGGCAGGGAAAGTCAGGTGTCCAATCTTTGTTAAGTTTGTTCTTACTCAAGATTCTGTACACTGCATTTATGGCCAATAAACTAGTGCTTATGGCAGATTTGCATAGGATTGGCTCTTGATGAAAATGTTGCTTTTGCCCAGTTTTGGAACTTCCAGAAAATTGGAGGGAAAGGCCCCCCAAGTTAGTCATACATTTCTGTTGGACTACTTGTAATTTTTAATTGACAGCTCCACATTTCAATATTTAGCTACTGCACTGTTGTTCTTGATCCATTGCCATCTCTCATTTCCAGAAACTGGATAAATGAACTTGAAATAACCTTTGAAGTGATCACCCTGCAAGGAACAGAGCATTCCATGTGAAAAGCACTGAAGTCAGTTCATGTGCTGCACACTTTTGGCTTCCCACTTCCCACAGGAACACATCAGAAGACAAGGTGCTTCATTAACTTAACCAAGCACGAATTTGTCTTACAATTTTCCCATTCATTCCAATGGGGCATGAATGTTTTGTTTCCTCATCAGCACAATTACCCCGGAGCTCGCGTTGCCGCGTGTCACTGCAGTGACAGCTCCCCCTGAGTGACAGCTCCTCTCCGTGCTGAGAAATGACAGCATTTGTAAACCAGGCTTGCTTAAAGAAAAGACTGAGTGACTATTTCACAGTTAATCACTGCTGCATTTTGCAGCACACCTTGAAGGTGCCTATTTTCGACTGATCTGGCTGGTCTGCTGAAAGGGACTTGAATGTGTGCAGCAGAATATTCTACTGCAGCACCCACCAAGAGAATATTGTTGATGGCAATTAGAGGATTCTCAGGCACATTGTGAAATGTCATCTGGTAAAAAAGTCAGTGGTGATGGGTGTCAGAGTTTGTAATGCTCACACTGGTGGCAAAACTCTTGCCATGCCTTTTGTTGTCACTTGGGCAGTTACTGTCACCAGCCTCTTCCTAATCTTTTTCTTATTTTTTTCTGTAGCAGAAACCACCACTTGTGTCCCTAAATGTGCATTTGCATGCACATATATACCTATATATGGTATATATATATATATTGTTATTTATATAATAATTATGTATAATTGTTATTCCTTTTATCCTCGATGGCATCTGGCTTCACAAAAAAGGAGAAATGAGTATTTTACACTCATGAGCATGGGAGCGTTGGACTGAGGGCTGATGGGGAAGCTCTCACATGATCTTCATGCTCATGAACATAGCCAGAAATCTGAATTTAAACCACTGGAAAGTTTGGTAAGTATTTTAAACATGAGTTTTGGAACTTCGGTTTATATCTGCAAGACATGGACTGTGTTTAGTTTCAGATCTTTGGACAAGGGATCAACTCCATAGTGTTTGGATGGCAGCAAGCACAGACCTCTATTTGTAGCTGCAGACCAGGGAAGTTACTGCAAAATACATCTCTAATTCTAAGAATGATGCCATCCCTCCTCCCCAAATGAGAAACAAACCTGCCAACACCATAAGAGCTTCTGAACACTTTCAGAATGTTCAGGAATTCTGCAAATTGTCAGGAAGTTTTAAGGTGTATTATGGCAGAAATCTTGACATAAGTGTGCTGCAGACATCAAAAAGACGGATGCTGGTGTCGTGCTGATTTAATTTTCCTTTTGTTGTATAAATGTACACATAGTACTTTAAAAATATGGGAGGTGATCTGAAGTGGTTCATAAAACCTCTCTGGTTTGCAAATCACTGGGATATTTTAACTGCATTGCCTGGTTCTGAGTTAGTGTCTGGAGGCATCTTGCATTCTGCTGTACCTTGGGAGTGCATCTGCACGTTGTGGATCTGCAATATTGATCCAAAACTTGGCATTTCAGCATGGAGAAAAAGAGCAGCTTCTGTGTAGGGTCTGCGCTGTGAAATTCTGCTTGTGGTAACTTCAACAGCTTCTCCTTTGTTTAAAAAAAATGCTGCTGGTTTTGTCTTTCCACTGCACTTCAGTGGAAGATGCTTTTTTTAGGCTCTTCACTTTCAGCTCTCCTGGGGAGATTTTTCTCTAGTGAATCATTCCATATCTTTCTGGTACCAAAAGCCAGAGATTTTGAAAGGAGCGCTGCTTCCTAGTGCATACATCCATACATTTTATTCACTATATATAGACATTCATGGTTGGTAAATATTGGGTGTGTTGGCAGTTGAAGGAGGTTTCTCTGGAAAGGGTGACTGAAACCAGTGATGATTCTGAATTTCAAGTGATTAAATGGCGTTCAAATAATTTCACAAACATTAAATAATCTTACTGGAGAAAAAAAAAATAATTCTAATGTTCAGCAGTTAATGACCAAGAAAATTTGTTTTCAGCAGTTGAAAGGCATTTAAAATATTTCAATATTTTACACTGTTATTGCCTAAATTATTTTACTTAGGATAATAATAGAACATTTGACTTGTATTTCTGTTACTGACGTGCCTGCAAGGTTTCCCCAGCCATTTGGCATGGGACAGCTGAGTGTACCTAATTACCATTCCCAAGATCCAGTCACTGATTTTCCCCCAGCCCCATGCTATATTTACCTTTCATGTGATGGGTTATAAAAACCCTGACTCTGAGGGCTCAGTAATCTGTGTTTTGGCAGGGTGGGTTCAGAACGTTCTGCAGTCACAGATAGTCTTGCCTGGGTGTTTTACAGAAAGCAAAGCCAAGTTTCTGTGACAGAAACAGAGCATGAAACGTGTGGCAGATCGTTTTTGTGATTATCCTGCTCCTAAACTCTGCTACCTGAACCTTGGGTTGGTTTTGTTCCTTTTTGTGCTCACTAATGAACATTTCTCCTCTGTCCCAGGATGGCTGGGAGTGCAGTGAGTCCAGCAATTATTAGAACCACTTGAAAGCTTTTCTTAGAATTGCTGCCATGATGAGACCAGGTGACAAAACATGTAATGAAATGCTTCAGTAAATCTTCAGAAAAATGGAAATTTGGTGTCATGTAACACTTCTGTGATAGATTAGCCAATGTAATTGCACAAAATAAATGTCATCACCTGTATGAAGATAAATAGCTTTTCCTGCACTAGCATGCTTTTGCACATAAAATGTGCCATTTTACCAGTTGTCCCCATTTTTTTTGCCAAATAAATTTTATAATAGCCATAAAAGGGAAGTGTGATGTGTCTACTTAAGTGTTACAGTGTTAACAGAGGGTATTTCTGTGCTTCTGTATAATTGAAATAATGACATTTTTACCTGAAAAGTTGTTTCGTAGCACTGTTACTTGACAGAAATGTTTATTTCCATTCCCTGACATATCTAAAAGTCCAAATGTGTGGAATCAGATGCACATGCATCATTAGCACGTGGGTGGCTGGAATTTTGTGCTCCTGGTGCTCCCTTTTGCTGCAGATGTCTGAAGTGGGGCTGTGATGTGCTCTCCTGGCAGGCTGGGAGGCCAGGCTGGCCCCTGCAGGGGTGGCAGTGGCAGTGGCAATGTCACTTCATTCTGTCCTGGCCCCAGCACTGCCAGGGCACGAGGGAAAAGTGTCCAGAGCATGTCCTTGGTGTGAAGGAAAGGCCAAATAGGATTATCAAAGGCAAATAAAAATATTAGAGCTGCTTCAGAGGTTTTTTTTGGTGTGGATTGGAAAGTGTTTCCTCTCGTGCACTTGTACAGGGGATAAAGTGA
Organism: Agelaius tricolor; assembly: GCF_023055355.1. Taxonomy (NCBI): domain Eukaryota; kingdom Metazoa; phylum Chordata; class Aves; order Passeriformes; family Icteridae; genus Agelaius; species Agelaius tricolor. The sequence continues at coordinate 1,913,854 of NW_027269277.1, forward strand.
AGATCTGTATTGTAAATATGAAAATTGCTGAGAATTCTGGGATAAAATGAGTTAACTACCAGGCAACTGCTTGGTACCATATTGGCTAGGTTGATTTGGGGTCCAAAAACAGCTGTCTGAAATTTTACCACAGTGTAGTGAGTGCCTGCTTTCATCTGAGACACTGATATCCCAGGCTTAATGAAAGCTGTCTTTTTAACACTTCACTAAACAAACCAATATTTATTCAGATGAAGAACTAAATTACTTTCATGTTTGCTAAGTACCAACTATCCTGGACAGGTTTGTGCAGAAGTGGTTCTTATTTTGCTTTTTGTAGCTAACAATAATTCAACTGATAATAGTTGGTGGCATTTGAAAATAGATTTTTTTTTTCTGTGAGTCTCTAAGTGTAACTTTTCCCCTGTGAAACACCAGGGAAAAACATCATTTCTGTTTTAGTGTCTCAGGGAATCTGGGTGGATGCCTGGGTGTGGGACAGGCTGTGTTTGGTAATCGCGGGAGTGGGTCCAGCACAAGGGCAGCAGTTTATTTTCCATGAGATTATTCCCATTTTTTGCCATTAGCTGCAGGGATTGTTGTGCACTAATTAGAGCAGTGACAGCTGCCCAGCCTGTCCCGTGCTGCTGTGTCACTGCCACTCTCTGTGGCTGTGCTGCTAAGGCCTTGCTGCAGATGTTTGCTTCAGATTATTTCAATCCTCACAACTGGCAAATCCCCAAAGGAGCCACGGGAAACTTCTCAGCTGAGTTCAATCAGCTTCTGTGGCAATCTCAAGGGGCTGGGTGGCCCTTCCTGGGCAGGCAGGCCTGAGGAACCTCTCCCTGCCTGCAGAGCAGTGATTGTCCTGTGCAGACACCTCAGGAGCACCCTCAGCAGGGCCTGATCGTGGGTGATAAGGAACAGAGAGCACGCTTGGTTTTTGAGCTGCGTGTGCTTTTTAATTTCCCCCATAAGGAGATCCCTGCCAATGTGCCTTCACACAGCTCGTTGGGTACCAGCCCAGAGTGTGTTTGGATATTTCTGTTCCTGTGGCTGAAGGGGTCAGTGCTGATGTACTGGGACCCAGTTAGCAGCACGGTTAATGATGCAGAGCTTTCTGCCTTGGCTTCCAAGAGCTGCTCTTATTCCTGCAGGAATGCAATTCTGCTGATAGCCAGGAGAACATTGCCACCCTTTGGCCAGACAGCAGAGCAAACACGGGGAGAAAAGCACATTGTGCAAGTTGGGCATGCTGCAGCAAAACTATTGAAGAGTACATTCATTTGTAATGTAACTGCTCAGCAACGGGAGCCCAGTTGGGTGGAGGCTGTGGGCATCATTTGCTTTGATTTAGTGCATTTCTTAGCACGGTGATGTGTTTGGAGAGAATGTGTTCTGCTACGTACTAATTATGTTTTCCTGAGGACTGAATTGCATATGCATTGTGAAGATAGGATGGAGGCTACCATGGTTACCATTGTGCACCCAGGAACTTATTTTATACAGTGCCAATTAATCTGAGGTAATGCTTGAGAGGGAAGAACATTGAATAAGAAATGCTAATGTCTCAGCTGAAAGATGGAAATTAGATAGAAAAGCACAGCTTTTATTGAAAATTATATGTCAGGGTCAGCATTTATAAATGAATCCACCTGTATGACTGAAACCAGCAGTTCTGTCTTACATTAAAAAACCTGTATGTCCCTAGGCCTAATTGACATCAGGCCACTGCTGCTTTATCAAGGATATTCTCTCAACAGGAGTTTTTTTCCCTTCTCACGATTTTAGCAGCATATTCCTGCAGTCAGGGCTGTAATTGGGGATTACTGCTATGTCAGAAAGAGAGTGCATTTTGCATGATGCAAAGACACCCAAACCTTCTGCAGGTTCCAGTTGCTGGGGACAAATCTTGTGCCTCTGGGCAGAGGCTTCCAGATGACGGGGACTGAGCGTGGCCCAGCTCTGAGTGCTCCTGGCAGCTCTGTTTGGCTCTTGGAATGCTGCTGGTGCGGCTGCTGGGTCACCTCTGTCCCCTGTGTGTGCATGGCCAGGTTGGGTCACCTCTGTCCCCTGTGTGCAACTTGGGTCACCTCTGTCCCCTGTGCATGGCCAGGTTGGGTCACCTCTGTCCTGTGTGCAACTTGGGTCACCTCTGTCCCTTGTGTGCAGGCTGGGTCACCTCTGTCCCCTGGGCATGGGGGCAGGTTGGGTCACCTCTGTCTCTTCTGGGCAGGTTTTGGTGGGGAGAGGATGCAGGATCTGTGGAAGCTTCTGGAAGGTTCCCCCCCTCTGACAGAGCCAAAGCTGCAGTGTGGGACTGCCCAGGCTGGCAGTGACAGTGGCCGCACATCTGGGCTGATGTTGGGGCACAGTTTGTGCACAGCTGGAAAGGAGAGGGGTGAGAACGTGGCAGGAGCAGCCCTGCAGACCCCAGGAGGGGCAGGAGCTGCTCCAGGCCCTGGGGCAGAGGTTCCCCTGCCGGAGGCACTGGGATGCACCTGCAGCCCCTGGAGAGGCCCAGCTGAGCAGGGATTCCTGGGAGAAGCTGTGTCCCCGTGGGAACCCCCTCTGGAGCAGGATCTGTGCCCTGTAGGGTGCCCACAGAGCAGCAGCAGCTCCTGAAGGACTGAATGCCATGGCCAGGGACCCTCACTGGGGCAGTTTGGGAACAGCTGCAGCCCGTGGAAAGGGCTCAGTGTTGGAGCAGTTCTTTTGATAATTAAAATTATTTTTACCATGTTATAAAATGCATGTGACCCTGAATTACTTTTTAGAAGAAATCCTTCCATTCCTTTTGATTCACCACTGAATGGTGCAGGACCAGCTGGACTGGAGTTAACTTGGCTGATGTTCCCCTGGGACAGACGAGGGAATCCTGGTACTGAGCATCCTGCTGCCTGAGCACATCCCATTCTGGCAAAATAAAATAATGGTATCTATTAAAATATATATAAATAATGGTATATATAAAAATATATAATGGTAAATAATGGTAACAAACAGCTGGGAGGCAGCAGCTTCAGCTCCCACCAATGTCCCAGCAGTGAGTAGCTGCTCCAGGCATCAGCCTCGATATTGGAGTGATGCTGGAATGTTTATCTTACTGGGAATTTAACTACTCAGATGCATTGGTACCTTGTCCAAGGGTTATTCATTAAACCTAGTCCATTGGTTTATGTAACTTGTAAGTATTATGGCCATCTTTCATTAAAAACTGATTTGTTGTGATTAGTAAAACATGAGAGTGAAAACAAAAATAAAGCTTTTTCAACAAAATCTCCTGTTAAAAGAGAATATTTCTTCTAAGGAAGCATTTATAAGCAAAATATTTTGGAAAATGATTAGCTGCTGATTCACATCCCATGTTTTGAACTTTGTGCTGAACTAAAAAAGAGCTGCACAGATGTGTGGCAAAGAATCAAGGGCATTTCTGCATTTCTGCTGAAGCAAGTTCACATTTAATAATCAAATTCTTGGCAGGAACATTTCTGCAACCTGTGTCAGTGGATCATGTACGAGCTTAGGAAAGAAGTTTCTATAATTATCTCATTATCTAATTTCAATAATAGAATAATCGAGTTGCCTAAACGCCTATCAATGGCAAACCAATGGAGATGGCAGATCTGTGGATGTGAAGAGAAACCTTAACTCATCAGTCTGATGGAATCTGCCTGATCTCTGAGCTGCTCTCCTTCCTGCCTGAAATGTTTCCTTTCTATTCACTTTTGTTAGAATGCTTCCAGTGAGTAATTCCATTTTCTGCTGCTGCACCCCCTTTGCAGGTCTCCCTCAAAGTTGACTTGAGAGGCCAAAACTGTACCTGAGCAGGTGAGCAAACACCTGGGGGCTCCATGCAGGGCTGGGGCTGCCTTTTCCTGCAGGGCAGCTTTGGATGGAGCATTTTTGGGATGTGGATCCCTCAGGAGAGGTGGGAGAGGCACTCAGAGAACATCTGGATGGATGGATGGATGATGGATGGATGGATGGATGGATGGATGGATGGATGGATGATGGATGGATGGATGGATGAATGGATGGATGATGGATGATGGATGGATGGATGGATGGATGATGGATGGATGATGGATGGATGATGGATGGATGATGGATGGATGGATGGATGGATGGATGGATGGATGATGGATGATGGATGGATGGATGATGGATGATGGATGGATGGATGGATGGATGGATGATGGATGGATGATGGATGATGGATGGATGGATGGATGGATGATGGATGGATGGATGGATGGATGATGGATGGATGGATGGATGGATGATGGATGATGGATGGATGGATGGATGGATGGATGGATGATGGATGGATGGATGGATGGATGGATGGATGATGGATGGATGGACGGATGGATGATGGATGGACGGATGGATGGATGGATGGATGGATGGATGGATGATGGATGGATGATGGATGATGGATGGATGGATGGATGGATGATGGATGGATGGATGATGGATGGATGGATGGATGGATGGATGATGGATGGATGGATGATGGATGGACGGATGGATGGATGGATGGATGGATGATGGATGGATGATGGATGATGGATGGATGGACGGATGGATGATGGATGGATGGATGGATGGATGATGGATGGATGGATGATGGATGGATGATGGATGGATGATGGATGGATGGATGGATGGATGGATGATGGATGGATGATGGATGGATGGATGGATGGATGGATGGATGGATGATGGATGGATGGATGATGGATGGATGGATGGATGATGGATGGATGGATGGATGGATGGATGATGGATGATGGATGGACGGATGGATGGATGATGGATGGATGGATGGATGATGGATGGATGATGGATGGATGATGGATGGATGGATGGATGGATGGATGGATGATGGATGGATGGATGGATGGATGATGGATGGACGGATGGACGGATGGATGGATGATGGATGGACGGATGGATGGATGGATGTATGATGGATGGATGATGGATGATGGATGGATGATGGATGATGGATGGATGGATGGATGGATGATGGATGGATGGATGGATGGATGATGGATGATGGATGATGGATGGATGGATGATGGATGATGGATGGATGGATGGATGGATGGATGGATGATGGATGGATGATGGATGATGGATGGATGGATGGATGGGATGGATGGATGGATGGATGATGGATGGATGATGGATGGATGGATGGATGATGGATGGATGGATGGATGGATGAATGGATGGATGGATGGATGGATGGATGGATGATGGATGGATGGATGGATGAATGGATGGATGGATGGATGGATGGATGGATGGATGGATGGATGAATGGATGGATGGACGGATGGACAGATGGACGGATGGACGGATGGATGGATGGATGGATGGACGGACACACGGATGGAGCAGTTCTGAGTAACTGAGCAGCACTGGGGTCGTTCAGCAAGCTGGCACAGATTTGTTATCTGTGAGGAAGGTAACAAAGCCCTGCAGAGGGGCTGAGCCATTCCAGCTGCAAACCTGCAACTGAGAGCATGGAAGGTGGTAGGGAAATACAAAAAAGCCATATTAATTATTATTAATTTTAGGAGATTAGCTTTTAAATTAAAATCATAAGATAAGTAGTTATAGAGGGAGTTTATACATTAGGGAGAAGTAGGACATGGTATAAAAGCACCTTGCTTCATTTGCAATCCAAATGAAAACATGCAGAATGGTTTTTTGCAATTCAGGATACTCTTAGAAATTGGGACTCATCCTACAGCCAAAAATTATCGTAATAGGACCAAAAAAAATAATTGTAGCTGTCACAGGACAGTGCCTGCTAAATTATATTCACATGGCTGAAATGTATTGATTATTGACCTGTTGAATAGCACATGGAATTATCCTTTTGCAGGAGCTTAGCCATTGCCTCTAATGGCATTAGCTTGTCCCTCCCACCTCTTCTGCTTCCCCAGTTTATGAGTTCCCTGATTTTTGGCAACTTTTGGTTTTGTACTTCGGCTGTATAATTTAGCACCATAAATAGCTGAGACTGGCAAGCAGAGTGTAACTGATAATGGATCCAGCAGTTTCTTTTATGTGCTGGAGTCATTGTAAACAAGAATAAAACTGATTATTTCAGCAAACAGTCACGAAAATTGGTTTTAATTTTAGATTTTTGTCCACAGCCAATGGAAAGAGGATGGTTTGTATTGGTGAATCTCTGCTGAGGGTGGAAGGAGCCAAGAACCACCACAACTGCACTCAGAGAGGATTCCCACAGATCTTTGTTCTGTGTGACTGGGAGAAGGTGAGTTTGTGTGAAGAGAGAGGATTTTAATGAAAAAAATTCATAAAATATCTCTGTGACACACACACACGCACACACACGTGCTTGTAGGGACAGGAGGCTTCAGTAGCCTTTTGTATTCATTAGCTAATTCTAATTCTGATGTATTCTAATTCCGTCCAGGCCTCTGCCACAGGTACAGACTTGCAGAGCCCGTCAGGATAACCAGAATAGCAACAAATAATCAGAATGGCAAAATTCCCCTTCTTCCTTTACCTGCTGCAGCTGGTTTGAGGGCAAGTAGCAGACAATATATAAAAATAATAGACATTATCATATTAGCCCATACATCATTATGTGTAGGGTAACTTTTTTATTGTTTTGAAGGTGATTAAAGCAATCAAAGTCAAGACAGAAAGCAAACAATAAGAATGAGAAGGCGATGTTAAAATTTGATGGCAAGCATATGGGTACCTCCCCACATCCCTGGCAGCCCTGTTACTGCATTTCCTTGGTGACATTACATTTGTTTCACTCCTGGAACCAGATCTGTGTTTTCTCACCTGGGTTAGGGTTTAGTATTTCTGCTCTTTGTTGCTTTCTCGAGGAGCCATGCAGGGGATGAGCTGGGCCATTATACAGGGCAAGCACTCAAGGCTGTGGTGGTGAGCACACCTGGCTGGCCTGGCTTGGGCCAGGTGTCCCTTCAGTGTCCCCAGGGGCTCACCCCTGCCTGGGGCTGCCACTGCTGCTGCTGAGGCCCTTCTCTAGTGCAATGCAGTTTTCCAGGCTTGAGCATGAGCAGGAAAAGAAATAATTCAAAAATAATCCAAAAGAATGGGGAGGTAACCCACTGATGGATTTAGTCCAGCCTGGACTAAGATTTTGGCCTTCCTGGTTAAATATTCTAAGGCAACAGTTGTGGTGCTTTACACAATACATTAAACTGCTCAATCACACTGTCCTCTCTGCATTCATAAATTTAGTGTTTGTATTCCTGAAGCAGCTGTTTTCTTCTCTTGCTCTACTTTAGCTCTTCTTCAGAATACAAATTCCAGCTCATTTCCATTTTTTCCAGACCTAACACTTTAAAGTTTTGTTCTACTCTTTGGTTTTTAACTCTTTAGGCCAAAAATTGAGTGGTTTGAGGACCACTCTTTTATTTTTCAAAGAAGATATTCCTTTGTTGTTAAATATTTCCCAGTATTCTTGATCATCCTTTTGGAAGGGTCTTCTGGGACAGTCTCTGAGACAGAAGAGCTTGTTCTTCTTCTTCAATTTGACTTGATTGCTTTCATGCAGAACTAATTGCCATGTTTTCACAGGTGAGTCCTCATCCTGGATGCACTTCACTTTTTACACATCAAAGAATAAGACAGACTTTGGAGATGGAACTTTTAAGATGGGAATTAATAGGGGCTGTGCTTTGTCCTTCAGAAAACTTCAGGCCTAAAGTGTTATGGATTTGGCAGTAGAAAATTCTGGCAATAGTGGCAGATCCTGCTAATGCCCCTTCCCTTCTCCCCCCTTTGCTATGGGCTGAAGTCCTCTGCAGTAAATTCTGCTACTCCTTAAAATCTGAAAAAGATTGTGCTTGTATTGCTCAAGCAATTATTAAGAACCCCCTTAAAGTTATAGATACAGTTCTAAATATCTCTATTTATGCAAATTTATATGCAGGCTCACTAAAATAACTAAAAAACTCAGCTAAAATTACTGTTCCTTGTTACACATTTACAGCACCATGGATAGAAAAGCTTCCAGAAGTACTTGGGGAAAGATCTGGCCCAGATTTGTAGGCTGGGAGTCTGACACAAAGTGTGGGAGAGTCTGTCTGGCTTTTATTAATGCCATCCCCTCACTTGGTCCCTGCTCCCTCCCAGAAGGCCAATCTGGGAGTGTGGAGAGACAACTGCAGAGCCATTTGCAGCTGGCTGGCAGGCTGGAGAGAATCATCCTGAATATCCCGAGTTCAGATGAAAAAAATACTCTAAAATCCCTTCTACTGCAGCACCAAGCTCATAGGACACCTCACAAACAGACCAGGAGAAAAAATGTTTAATGGTAGCTTAGACTGCTCAAAAAATGTTAATTAGATTTGAGATAAATTTTTGTTACTCTGTGTTGCTGTCACATTTCAGAAGTGCAGTAATGTCCCCAAGTTTCAAGAGGAAGATGTCCTGCATGGATGGGACATATAAATTTAAATTCAGACACTTCCTACATAATAAAACCACACACGAGTGCAGGGACATGAGAAGTGTTAAAATACATCCCCAGTAATATTACAGATGATTATATTTGGCAGCTGGTGTAGAACACACCTATGAAGAGGAATTACCATCTAAATGAGTGAAACTCCCACAGAGATGATGGAATGTATTTATTAGGTGGCTGACAAGCTGATAACCAAGACTGATAGAACTGTGACTCTGGGTTTGCCAGGTCAAAATGACAATTGTTATACACTGTGCACACGAACAGAAGGCTGAGCTGCTGCACTGGCTGCACCTGGAGAATCTCCTTGTCTTTGTCCTGAGCCCTGAACCTCCTTGTTTGCGTCCTCCCATTTATCCACCCCGCTCCAGCTGAGGCAAAGGCGAGCCAGGAGCTGGGTGCAGTTTGCTCATCCACAGTTCTGGACAATTCTGTGTCAAACTGCAGCCCAAACCAGACTCTGAAGGATGAATGCCTGAAAATGAGACCTTCCCTTCTGTAAATGTGCATTGTTGGGTTGTGTGGGTTTTTTTGTTTGTTTTGTTTCATTGGTTAGTTGCTGTTTGATTTTTAGCAAAGAACAAGTATAAATGCCATTGTCATGGGCATATTTTCTGGAAAATCCTTTGCTAGGATTTCTTCTCCTGAGAAGCTGAGAAGCCTCAGAGGAAAAGAAAAACAATAATTATCTGCTGCTGCTGTGGAATGCAACAGGTGCATCTTTGATTGGTCTCATGGGGTTGTTTTTATTTAATGACCAATCACATTCCAGCTGTCTTGGACTCTCTGGTCAGCAACAAGATTTTTTTATCATTCTTTTCTGTTCCTTGCTAGGCTTCTGATGAAATCCTTTCTTCTCTTCTTCAGTATAGTTTTAGTATATAATTTTCTTTTAATATAACATATCTAATAAAATAATGAATCAGCCTTCTGCAACATGGAGTCAAGATTCTCATCTCTTCCCTCATCCTGGGACCCCTGGGAACACCAGCACATGCCATGGGCTGGGATGAATTTGCACTGGAAGCTGCTTCTTGAGCTGTTGGACAGTGAGGAACAGTGTTACCCCTGAGGAGGATGAGTCAGACAAAACCCACTAATTTGGAATAAGCTGCATCTCTTTGGGCATCTCTTGGGGAGGGCTGTGCTGGTGTCCAGCAGGGAAGGGCTGTGCTGGTGCTGCAGGGGATCCTGGCCGTGCTCGTGGGGATTATCCAGGAGCTCCTCCTCAGCTGGGATTGCTGTGTGATGGACTGCCAGCTTCCTGAGCAGACTCTGCTCACTTTGGTGATGCTCACAGGCCTGTGCAATGCCACCTGGCCTGGGACAGCTCTTGGCCAGAGGTTAAATCCCTCAGGTGTTTGTTTGTGGTATAATCATGGCTTGGTTCTCTTTCCTGCCGCGTGAGAAAAGCACAAACCAGGTTTGATAAGCAAGGATAGAGCAGAAAAGGCTGGCTGCTGTTGTGAACAGAATGTGAAAGGAGTGGCAGAGCTCTGAAACTGCTCCTCTGTTATCAGACTGGCATGGCAGGGGATGGAGATTTTGACACATTTGCTCTCAAAATTGAGGTGGTCCACTGAGAGGTTTAAAACACTGCCACAAATACACAAGGCTTTATTAATTATGCCTGCATCCATAGTTCCCAAAGCTTTTTAGTTACACAAAAAGATCAGAAAAAAAGCCTATGGTTGAAAGTGAAATTCGATTGCTGGTTGGTCAGCAGTGCTGGAAGGACAGAGTGTGTGTGATCATGGATGCACGTCCATGCTGAGGTCTAAAGTAAAAGTCCATGGGCAAACCCTCGGCCAGGTCTTTTTCCAAGATTAGTTTCATAAGAAAGTGACAATTTATTAAAAAGTTTTAAAGAAAGGTCAGGTTCTGATAAAGCTTCAGAAGGGAAGTTATTTTAGGTCCAGCATGATTACCTGATAATGAGAGACCCAGCAGGCTGGGTTCCATGGCATTCATTAAGGGGTGAGAGAAGCAAGATCTTAGGTCTGATTTTATGTCTATTCCTGTCCTCTCCCTCAGAAAACCTCGGGTTAGCAGAAACTGAGAAAGCCAGGAGAAAAACAAAATGATTTTTGCCTAGATACCTTTCATCAAGAAACTTTTTACAAGAGAATATAGTGCCAGGACAGGGGGAAATGGCTTCAAACTGCCAGGGAGTAAGTTTGAAGTAGATATTAGGAAAAATACTCCCCTGTAAGGGTGAATATATTAATTTGAAGTCAATATTTGGAAAAATATTCTGCTGTAAGAATGGTGATGCCTCGGCACACGTTGGGCACTCTTGTCCAGCAAGGACCAAGATCCCTGACCATGACACAGCCCCATGTGCCAGTCTCAGGTGGCAGCTCCCTTCTGCATTAACTGGAAATCCTTTCCCTTTTTTTCCCTTTTTTTTTCCCTTTTTTTTCCCCTTTTTTTCCCCCCTTTTTTTCCCCTTTATTTACCCTTTTTCCCCCTTTTTCCCCCTTTTTCCCCCTTTTTTCCCCTTTTCCCTCTTTTTCCCCCTTTTTTCCCCTTTTTTTCCCTTTTTCCCCCTTTTTTTTCCCCTTTCCCCCCTTTCCCCCCCCTTTTTCCCCCTTTTTTCCCCCCTTTCCCCCCCCCCTTTTTTCCCCTTTTTCCCCCCTTTTTTCCCCCTTTTTTCCCCCCTTTTCCCCTTCCCTGGTTCTTTCTGCCCGAGCAGATTTGCTCTGGGCGCGCTGATGCTGGGAGTTCCGAGGGAATGCTGCCCAGCTTTTCCCGTGGAATCAGAAGCAGATGCTCAGCCCTTGTGTGTCAGTGCAGAGCTGCAGCTGGAGGCTGCAGGAGCAGAGCTGTGCCTGTGGGAACGCAGGCAGAGCCCAGCACAGCCTGGCTCGTTAGGGCACTGCAGCAATGAGCTCTTCTCTCAGGCAACAGGAAAATCATGCATTCAGATATAGATTTTTCTCTTATTTCATCTTCCTTGGATAGCTTTATTTTCAGAGGGAATCATGTAATGCCTTTGCAGTGATGAAAGTGGAAGCAAAAATATTGGTAAAAGCACTCGGTGGTGTTTGAAGGCTCCCAGGGCAGCTTGCCAGGACTGGGTTCTGGCTCTGGGTGTTTGATTGCTGCCTTTAGCAGCTGTTTCAAGTCAAAGGGGCCTTGGCTTGTAGAGTTTAGTGCTGATTTGTAGCTGGGACACACGTGTGCTCTAATAAACACAAGATCCCATCCAGAGGTGAGGATTAGCCTGTGCTCAGCCCCCGGTTACAGAACTCACTCTCATTTACATGCAGCACAGGTAGCAGTGCTCCATCTCTTTCTGGAGACAAGGAGGTGTCCTTAGAGTTGAAAATCCACCCTCTGATTTGCTGCTGAAGAAACAAATCAAACCAGCTTTGCACTGCAAATGCCACGTGGTGTTTGCATCACAAGGACTGGGGGTTCACAGGGAACACCTCAGCAGGTGCCTCAGGATCTTATGAGGTGAACAACGATAAAAACGCCCATGTGGAAGTTCTGAAAAATATCCAGGAGACAGAGAGAGAGAGATGTAACAGCTTGTGTTCAAAAAGGTGGCAGGGAGGCCATAATGATGTGTTTCTTTTAGGAGAAAGGAGAAATTAAAGGAGAAAACCAAACCCAGGAGCACACACTATGAGTTTTTGTAGCTGTTTCCAGAATACAAAAGGAGGCAAATTACTGAAGGCTGTGCTGACAGAGTTGCAGAAGTCTGGGAAATTGTCATTATCAAAACCCAGGTGGGTCTCCAGCCGTGCTGTGGACAATTATGAATTCATAATATTTTGCATCCAAAATAGTGGATGGAGCAGTGAATTGCAGCACACATTTGTAGACAATCACTGTCAAAAAGGTGTTGGGTTTTTAGAATTTTTGAAGTGGTCATGGGCAATGTGGCTGATGGATAGATGCAATATATTTCTTTTCAGGATGAGCTTAAAAGCTTTTTTAATCCATTACTGCTGCTTTGTTCTTTCCCTCCACCTCTCTAGCACGTCTCAGATGAAAATGCCACAGGAAAGAAATTCAAGTGTACATTTCTAATCCATGTAGCTGAATAGCTGCAATGGACTTTAAGGACTTCAGCTCCTATCTTTTGAATACCCAGATGATGGAGACATACACTACATCAAGTCAGACTTTATGACCTTTGTCTGTCTCAGAAAAACAAGAAATCCTTTTAGAATACCAAGTGGGCTTTGGCTGCAGTGAAGTTTGGCAAGTGTTCCTGACTGCCACAGCACATTTGTAGCTAAACTGACAGTGCAGATTCTCTAAACATCCAAGCACAGCCAGGTTTATCACATTCTGCCTCTTGATGTTTGTAAATTAGTCTTGCTTCTCTCTAATAAAAATCCTTGTAGCAGAACCAAGTGTTCAGCAATTCTATGACAGGATACACTATTATTTTGGAAGCACAGCTATTTTTCTTCAAATTAACTTGTTGACAAGAGGAAAACCATGCTGGAGTCACTCAGAATGTTTCCTGCTACATGCCAGAAAAGCCTCCTCTATCACTTGGAATTTTAACATGCTGTGCTTTTGTGGAGGAAAGAACTTTACACACTGACATCAGGATGCCACTCACATCTTTATATCTCAACAATAAAAAACTAGGGGTCAGTTCATGAAAGCAATTCCAGATCTGCTGAGGGATCAAAAATCAGCTTTTGTCCCAGTATTGACCAGTCTTTGGGTTGACATCATTCTCAGTTTAAAAGTTTAAATTGCTTCAAACTCTTGGTATAAGTTTCCCAGAAGATAAAGATTGCCATATGTGTTATATAAGATTTAAGCTCTATCCCGAATTAGATTAAACTAAAATCAAATTGACATTGTTGTTTTAGTTGTGAGTGCTCTGTTGGTGGTTTGATATTATGAAACATTACAATTTCAGACCAGAAAAGAAAACAGTGTTCAGTCAGTTTATCTACTACCAAAAAGAGAGGGGAGAGTGACAGAACTGCTGTAATTTCCTTTTAATTGAAAGCCTCCCAATTATTCAAGGGTGTGGAAGCTTTGTGCAGGTGCATGTCCAGTGGTACTGGCTGAAAAACTGAAAAACAACTGCACTCCAGGCAGGGGCTTTGCCCTGCTCCTTCCAGAGCCTCCTCACACCTTCAGCCTTTCCCCAAATGTGTGGTTGGCAGCTGTGCCTGCACACAGCAAAAAGAGACACCTGTGCTTCCATAAATACAAAAAAAAAAGGGAAAAAATTGAAAAAGCAATCCCACCCCTAAATTCAGACATTTCTGCAGGGCAGCTCGAACTCCACAGCCCAGCTGCAGCACCAGAAAGCCGGGCCCAGAGCAGAGGGGGTGGACAGATGGTTTTGGTTTGAAGTGCAGGAGCTGAGTGAGACCTTAGCCATGCTGGGAATTTGTCCCTCAGCCATTCTTGGAGGGGCAGGGCTGTCCCCAGCACCCAAAGCACCCAAAGCACCCAAAGCACAGCTTTTCTCAGCTTGGGGTGCAGGCTCTGCTGGGCAAGGCTGAGCCCTGCTGCTGCCCTCCCCTAGAGCCAAGCAGGGATTTTCCATCTGTGCCTCTCTCCAGCAGCAGTTAGTGGCATGAAAAGATTTGATTTGTAAATGTCTGAGGCAATAGACTTCATCTTTATGGGCTCCCAGAAAGGAAGTGTGAGGCACTGAATCGCACAGCTGCCTGCAGAAGAACCTCTTTCTTTTCCAAGATCACCATTTATCAGGCAGATGAAACAGGAATATTTCTGTGAGCATTGTCTCAAGAGCAGCACCGACTCTCTGTGCCACCTCCTCAAGCATGAGCAGTTTTAATGAGTTTCCACCTGCCAAAAACATCTGAAGTTCTGCAGGCTCCTTTGCCCTCCTGCTACACCTTTATTTCCACTTGTTAAAAAATGATTATTCTAGCATTCACTGTAAGAAGTGGGCGGAATTCACTAGATAAAGAATCACTCAATAATCACCTTCTTCTTTTTTTTTTTTTTTCTTTTTTTAAGTAAAAATCAATAATCAGGTTGGATATAAGGAAAAATTCCCTGATTGCAGGAGTGGTCTGGCATCGGGATGAGCTGCCCAGGGAAGTGGAGCAGTCACAAACCCTGGGTGTGTTCAGTAAATGAGTGGAGCTGGTGGCACTTTGCCCCAGCACCACCGTGTCCACTGAACCATCTCCCAGGGGCTGGGTTTGGTCACCTTGCAGCTGTTTTCCAACCTCAATAATTCTGTGATCACCCTTTGTATTAAGCAAGAATCTCTCTTTGCTTTTAGGGTGTGGGCAACTCAACCAATTTGTGTGTGTAAATCTGTCACATCTGGGAATGTGTGGGGTGTGACATAAATGCAGCCCCAGGCCCAAAATGCATGGACTCGTGGCAAATTTTAGATATCTGCAGGTGTAAACAGTAAAAACCTAGATAAGGAATCACTTGGAAAGTGATTTATACTTCATAAAACTGCGTGTTTGGACAGCATGGAGTGTTTTTAGCAGGACACATCTCCCGGCAGCTGGGAAGGTTTAAATGGGAGATGGTTTAAGGCATTAAAATCCTCTTTGTTTGACTCTCTGCAGATGCACCCAGAGCTCAGGGGGGCTTGTGCTGCTCTCAGAGGTTCAGGCATTGGGGTGGGTGGGAATTCTGGCTGGGAAATGGCAAAGGATGTCAATCCAAACTTCAGCAACTCTCATCCCATGTTGAAGTCAGTTCTAGGAAACAACAAAAGGCATACAATTACAGACAGAGCAGCATTAATAATTTAAAAAAATTATTTCAGTGACTAAAATTGAAAAAAATGTATAAAAATTTAAACTGAGCTAGACAAAGAAGATAAGATTTCCCTTTAATAACCCCATCTTAGATATTGATTGCTATTTTTCTTCCAAGAGTTTTGCCAGCTATCTGAGAGGAACTGTCCTTTGAGCATAAAACCAGTAGAGACCAATTAAATCACAGAACATCCTCCAGTAACTTGCATTGGACAGCCAGAACTAAAATATTTTTAGTGCAGCTTAGGAAGTCAGAGCATTCTGAAATTTCCTACTCTGTTTGATCTTTCTGCAGATAAATGTGGAAGGCTCAGAAGAACTGGCATTTATTTGAAAAATGGCTTTTTATATCCAGCAATAAAATATGCAAATATATAAAGTCTTTCCCTACCCCATGTTTAAGTTATCTGAACCAGTTCTCCATGTATTTCTTTAGATTTTAAGTCAATTTTAATTAAACGTTTCACATCTCATGAAATCAAGAGAGACGTCTCAAAACTTCAGTCAAATATTTGAAGATAAATTTCACAGAAATACAAAACTAAAACTTGAATAAGTTACTTTTTCTGTCAAAGAAGCTTTAGGCACCAAGTTAGAATCTTTAAAATATTCCTAGATTATGATGTTGCTCAGAGTGTCCAAATTCTTTGACAGTGTTAGCAAGTAAGAATCAGAACCATTTATTGTTTAAGGCAGCTTCCAGAATACATTTGGACAAAAATGGCTTTATTTTATTTTTTTTCAAGCATATTGCAGAGGCTTTTCAGTCAAGTTTTTAGGTCTTGAATATCATCTATACTCCAGATTAACCCACTTCTGGTCACTTTATAATTTGAAAAGATTCAAGGAGTTTCTAATTTGATTCTCATTGAAGAAGCACAGCTAAATATTGGATAAAAATAATAATAATAATAATAATAATAGCAATAATAATAATTAACTCATTCTAGAGGAGCAGCATCAAGTGATAACGCCCTCCCTGGCAGGGGTGGCTTTGGGTGTGCCACTGTTAGTGGCTGATTTTCTGCTGTTGTCCAACTCTTAACCCAAACTCTGCAAGATTATGTGGGTGCACTCTTTCTTCTTTCTGGAATTTGAAGAATTCATTCTGCTGTGTTCTTTCCTGAGCTTTATTCTGCTCTCCCCAGTGTTTATTCTGTCAGCTGCAGTCTGAGAATCTCATGGGTCCCCCACCTCTCCCTCCTGAAATACCAGACTCTTCTCAGCCCTTTTTAACTCACCTTCCTATCTGCAGTCCTCTTGAATTCTCAACTTTTAACTTCCATTTCTAAAATCCCCGCAATTCCTCTCCTCCGTTCCTCCCCATTTCTCAAGAGCCCAGTCAACTGCCAGTGCAAAAAGAAAAAAAAATAACCACTTATTTCTTTCTTTACAGTGCTGAGAAGTGTCGAGCTCTGCCTGCACATCACAAAGGTGCTCTTATCTCCCAGTTCTGTGCTGTCAGCACGGAGCAGGGAATCTGAGCAATCCCAGCCAGCCTCAGATCTCCATCACAAGCTGCTCCTGTCTTTTGCTGCTGCCTGGCTCTCAAACCAAAGTTCCCAGCCCAAGGGCACGGCAGCTGTGGCACTTTTAGGCTTCTGTCCCTTCTGTAAGAGACTTTTTCTGTCAAAGAAGCTTTAGGCACCAATCTTTACAATATTCCTAGGTGATAACATTGCACAGTGTCCACACTCAGCTCCTGCCTGGTTTTGCCCCACATCAGCAGGGGGTTCAGAGGAGCAGCAGCTCCCAGACCTCTCTCTGCACCCCTCCTTCCAGCCTGCAGCACCTGCTGCACCCAGGATGCCAAATTCCCAGAGCTTTTCCCTTCCCTGCCTGCCCAGGCTCACTGAGAGTCTGCACAGGCAGCTGCTGTGTGAGAACAGACAATATCCAGGCAAAAAAAACCCCATGAAGGGCTCAGCTTCATTGCCAATCCTGCCCAGGAATTAGCTGGAGTTCTTGGTCTGTGGTTTAGAAAATGTGGACAGGTTTTCATGGGGGCAGCAAAGGCAGATAAGTGCTAAAGTTGAGTGCAGCTTCTGCAGCAAAGTCTGAGTTTTCTGAAAATCAAAGGCTCAAGAGAATGAAGGGAAAATGAAATCCAACCTAAAAATATCCCCCAAAATAAAACCCCACGATAATGTACAGCTTCCTTAGGTTAACTCTCAACTGCTTGGGCTGAAATAATGAAATAAACTGGAACACAGCATCACAGGGAGTCTGGCTCTGTGTGGGTGTGTGTCTGAGAATCCAGAGAAGCCACGCAGGATGGAAAAATTCCCCGAGCTGCTTGGGAGCTAGTGAGCACTGCTTGTTACTGAAAAAAGTATCAGAAAACCTTAATGAGGGCCCTGCTGCCATCCCCACTCCAAATTCTGGTGCTATTGAGGCAGCCAGCAAAGACCCTCAGCCTGGTGGGGCTCTGTGAATAGTGCAGGACTTCAGCTCCTGCAAAACAGAACCCTGCTCTCATCCCAAATGGGGTTTGGGAAAAAAAACCCCAAACCCTGAACCCCCTGCACAATCTCTGGTGTGTTTCTGTGCCTAGCAGCCTTTATTTGCATTGTCTTTCCCCCAAAATCTCTCTGCAGCAGGGCTGGACAGCCCAGGGGAGCCGTGGGTGATTGCAGCCTCAGCGGTGCCACATCTCTGCTGCTTACAGAACCTGCTCATGGTCCTCAGGAGAGCAGTTCAGCTGCAAATCCCTGCTTCCAAATGCATTTCCATTCTCAGGAATGCTTCCAAATGCATTTCCATTCTCAGGAAAAGCTGCTGCTGCTGCTTCTGTTGATGGGAATATCAGGAGACTTCTCCCAAACATTTCAGTTCTGCCACAGCAGAAACGACAGTGAGGGAAGTGCCTTGGGAAGTGAAGCATTGTGAGGATTTTTCTGGGGTCAGGTTTGAGTTATTGGAAGGACAAGGAACTGCAAGCTGATCACAAAAGTACAACTAAAAAAAAAAAAAAAGAAAAAAAACAACCAAAAAAAGCCAGCAGCCCAGAGGGATAAAATTGAACATCCCAAAGCACTACTTCATCTGTTCCACATGAGCTCGAGAAATCTTAAGGATATCCTGTGCTTCAGTCTTAAAATAAAAACCCCAGTGCCAGTCACTCCTGAGAATAAGGTAACTCAGTAAATTAAGGCAATTCAAGCTCAGTATTTTATACCCAAGGGGTGTTAGACTGAGGAAGGATAGAAATTGAGTCTGTCCTTTATCCAAGTGGAATTGTGAGCAAAACTCACACTTTCACTGCAGCTTTTAGGATGATATTTGTCTTTAATCAACTTTAATAAGAAAACAGGGGAAAACAGCTTCAGAAACAGCAAGCCCCAAAACATTCTGGTTTCAAAAATTAATGGGGAATATTAAGTGGGATATGCATTTCCCCCACAAAGCATGGCACAGACAGTTGAAATAAAAATCCCTCATTCCACTTTCATTACTGAGGCAGAAAAGCAAAGCAAATGGGAATGGCTCTGTAACCATAGCAACATTTGCCATTATTATTTTTTCAAAGAATTTCTGAGGCTTTACAATTTGAATTCTGCATTCTGAGGATAAAGTTTGTATCAAGGAAAAAAATGGAAGAACTTTATTTGGTAGCAGGCCCCAATGGCAACTTTTAAAATTATTTTTTTTTTCCCCCTAAAGAGTAGTTTAAAAAAAGAAGTCACTTGCAAACAGTAAGGAATATAATTCCTTATAATTTTCTTAAATATAATTTAAGATGTATGTAACTCTCAGGAGATAGGGTGGAGAAATTGTGACTGCATGAAAACACGCTAATTGAGAATGGTCAATTAAAAGGAATTTCCAATAATGGCAAGAAGTGTGGAAAAATAATTATGGTTTCCATACAGGATATGATATATTTCATGATCCTGAACACAAATTTCCTGGGTGCTGTTGCTTGAGTCAAATACAAGATTCTTTCTGTCCCTGTCACCTCAGTGGGCACATTTAATCTCATCTCACATTTATTATGAATAATTGTACTCACAGTAACTTAGAAGCACAGCCAGTTATTTGAAAAGGAGCTGGAATAAAAGTAATCATTCTAAAAATGCTATAGAGACACATCAAAGGCAAAAAAAAAAGAAAACAAACCAAAAAACCCAAAGCCACCATGAATAAGAGTCAGGATAGACATTTAGCAGAACCAGAAGAGAAACCACAACTGGAACATGACTTATTTGTTCTATTTTATTCCATGGCAGATGTCAGCAGGAGCAGCACTTCTTGTGCTCCATTTCAATGGGAAGGTTGACACTTAAAAATGTATTTCAATCAAATCATGATTGATTTAATGAACGTTAATCAGATGCAGACGAGCGTGCCAAAATATTAAGTTGTTAATTGGAATAATTCACTGCAGGCAGGAAAGCCACCTCATCTTCAGAAAATACAGCTGCCCAGAGAATTAACTCTGCCCAGGACTGATGCACCAGAACCTCCAGACTGCAGGGGGAACAGGGCTCCAGGTAATAATGTCTCTACCTCCAATCTCTTCTTCATCTTCCTCTTTTGTGCCTGCTCCAGACATAAATAACTCCTTGATGGGTAGACACAGCAAGCTGTTAGGTCTATTGTGCTAATGATCTGCAAATTAAACTGTAGCAAACCCAGAGCCTCCATGCTGAAGTTGTTAAGACCTTCTCTGTCAATAACCTGCAGAAAATGAATTACACAATTATACCTCAGTGCAAACTGTAATGACTACAAATTACAGCAGTAATTGTATTATACAGCAAAGTGATTTGATTCATTGCTTACAAGGCATAATTAATAAGCTGAAATGAGATTATCTCTATATTCTATCTTTAGAGTCTATTTTTTCTGAGGAGTAATTTGTTGGGGTTTTTTTTGCCCAACATCTCGTTGCTCTGACTGTCAGAAATATTTAATGTGGTTTTTTTTGGGTGAAAGTCATCGAGCATCATCTTAAATTACTGAGGTAACTCTGGTAGGGTCTGTAAAGAATCAGGAGGCATCACTGCTCTCAGGAGATGAAATAGAGAGATAAACAGAATTAAATAGGAGGCAATCTTGTATGCAGAGAGCTCTTTGAGGGTATCTGTTGATGAGCAAGGGCAGGGAAATGACTAAGGTAGATTGCATTTGCATTTCTGTTAGATGACAGTTCACTTTAATTTCATTGATTGTTTTTAAGTCAGGATAACAAAACAGCCTTTATTATTTCCCAGGGGAAAGAGAATTAGAAGGAAAGATTTGGGAGCACTATTGCACAAGAAATGTAAACCAGAAAGAGGCAGAAAAACACCTTAGCTCAGGACTGTGGGAAATGAGTTACAGGTTCCTGACGATGACAGAGCGAGTGGAAATGATCATTGACAGCACTCCCCCAAACCCTTCATGTTCTTGCCAGTATTCTCCTTAAAGTCTGCTTTATTAGGATGCTATTTAAATACCAGGAGGTGATGAACTGAGGGTAACAAAGGGGTAACATATCAATGCTCTCACCCTGTCCTGGTGAGCACCTCTATTAATTTCAATCAGAGATTTAATTGGGGCTTAGTTGCTGGGTTTGATTTTGTTGTTTAAATAAATGGGATTCATTTTATAAACCTACACTATTCTGCTTATTACAGATGTTTTTCTAGAAGCTTCCAGCTTGAGCTCTCTGTTCTTGAGGGCAATATTAAATAGCAGAGCTGCCATGGAATGCAGTTTGTCCTCCTGCTGCAGTCAAATGAAGGGAATTTGGGAGCTCCAGAACCTGCCTGGGAAGATAAGGCTCATAGAAACAACAGCCTGAAGAGTTCTCTGGCTGCTATTTTGCTCAAAAGTAAAAAGCCTATTAATTTATTACTGGAGTAATCTCCTTAATCAAAATGCTGATTCAGCTTGTTATTTATTAGATGATTCTAATGAAGACACGAAAATCAGGAAAGCAGCCAGAACAGCAATCAGCTCCATTTTGCAGTAAACTAAAGAGCACCTGGTGCTTTGCAACTTTGTCCTTTGATCATCTGGAAAACCAATTTGCAGCATCTAAACTGGTATGTTGGTCACCAGCAGAAGCTGTGTTAGTTTACTTTTGTTTTTCTTTACTCTGTGCTTTGAAAACATTAGGAACTCTATATTAAAATGTTAATATGAAATTCCAGTGCAAAGCCTGGATTTCTGAATGCTTGTATTTTTCCATAACAGTCTCTGCAGTTGCATTCAGAGAGAATAATCTGAATGTCAAATATTTGACAAGTCAATTTGAGCAGAAGTAAGTAACTGTGGAGCCAGGAATTATTTTCAATAATTGATAGCACTTTATAGCATGCAAATTACATATAAGAAACATAATTTTCAGCCCAAGAACAAGGCTTGATAAACCCTTAATTTTATTAAGGATTCTTTCTTCTCCCCTTGCATCTTTATCTTAAAAATTCCTTACTGCTGTCAATTGAATTTGCTACCACTGTGTTCAGGGGTTTTCCTTTATTCCCCCAGACACAAGAGCCAGGTTAACTTCAGCCACCAAACACAAGAGATTGAAAAAATCCACCTATTTCATTATGAACATCCAGAAATATCTTGGTGATTCAGCAGAGGAAGTCCCTTTACCTTACAGTAAATCAAGCTTGTGGACACAATAAAGGAAGCTTGTAAAGGAAGAAAACTTTAAGTGCAAAATTGTTTTATGGTTTATTCAAATTATCAACTGTGTAAGAGTGGGGAATGTGCTCTCAACACAAAAATCACATCATGAGTGCCTGTGACTTCTCTGTCAAAGAAAATCCTCACAGGACACCAAATTCCCCCATTCCTAAGCAGGGACAGGCAATCTCCCTGATTAATCCCAGCTCTGTTTGTCTGGGGCAGCAGAAAATGCTCAGCCATGGGGGTGAGCACACACTGGGTACTCCAGGAGGGAAAAGCCTCCACCCACCCTGTTTGCTGTCCAAGGTACTGATTTTGAGAAAGCAGCACTGGCATTTTAAATAGGAACCACAAAAAGCCCTTTAAGATGTCTACCCAAATTTTTCTTTTCTCTCCCAAAAGCAGCATCACCATTTAGTGTGTTTTATACACTGGGTTCTGCAGGACTCTGTTCAGATGAAAAGGCTGAAGTCAGCGCACTTTTCCCCCCAAATTAATCTGATGTTCTCACAGGTCTGATTTTTGACAGCAACGTGAGAAACCAAGCAAACCACAACCAACCCAAACCCACCCAAACCCCAAAACCCTGGCTTGAATGGCTCCTTCCTCCCAGAAGGCTGCACAGCAGTAATTGGCACAGGAAAAGCTCTGCTCCATTCAAGTTTCTTTTCTTATAAAACAGAGATGAGAATACCTTTGAACATAATTCAAATAATTGACTGTCTGCACCTATTTTTGTTGATATATGTCAACCAACAGAGCTGTAAGTTAGCTAAAGCAATTTTAAAAAAGAAAAGAATTCTATCCAGAGCAGCTCAGTACATGAAATAATTCTCTTTATGCACGCTACCTCAGAAGTATCATTTTCTATTTCAAAACAATGCAGGTATCCTACAACACAAAAAGAAAATCAAGGAAATACAGCTGCAAGTATATTGCAGGCACTGTGACATGCAATTATACAAGCTACTACTTTTCAGCTTCCAATTTTAGACTAATGAAAAATCAAAGTTCACTGAACTACACTAAAAAGACTTCTAGGTTGAAATTCCATTGATTGATCCACGAGGTAATTCTTTTTCAGAGCTGCTTAAACAGGAGTGCAATCAGCAGGGGACAGGGCCATAGAAACAGGGAAAGTCACCAGGCCTGAATCCAGGACAGCATCCTGCTCAAACTGGGATTTCTGTGTGAGCAGCCAGGTATTCCCAAGTGCAGTGCAGGTGTCTTTCGGTAGGAAAACTTCATAATATTCTACTTTTCACTGTGAAATCAGCAAGAATTCTGCTGTTCCCATCAGCACAGAGGTCCTGTCTGTCTGTTTGAGGCCCTGGCACAGGGTGCCCAGAGCAGCTGGGGCTGCCCCTGGATCCCTGGAATGTCCCAGGCCAGGTTGGACCCTGGGCTTGGAGCTCCTGGGGCAGTGGGAGGTGTCCCTGCCATGGCAGGGGTGGCACTGGGGGGGCTTTGATGTCCCTTCAACCCAAACCATTCTGGGATTCTTCATTTCTAACATCCAGTGATGGAAATACTGCAGCTTTTCCCACTCCCTTGTTCCTAATTTCCAGGTTTTGCATGGAATTCTACAAGCCTTAGGTGACTCCAGCTTATTCAGATGCATTTCATTCGTAACGGTTCAAGCCACTGTGGTTATTTATTTCTGAATCTCTGGTAAATCTCACATGTTCTGCCATTTCAGGGTCACAAAAACAACACAATGAAGCCATCACCACCCAACATCCCTCTCTAGAGGCAGATATTTTCTCACAGAAATAAGGAGTTCCATATTTTCTGCTCTCTTTTGTGTGAACACACCATTCCTTGGGCACAAAATTCCCCCACCACAGCTAATGCAGCTCCAGCTTTTTTGCCCCTCCTTCATTTTGTTAATTATTTTTTCAACAGTTGAAAAGAGTGAACAAAATCAATACAAAAATACATTACACCAGGACTAAACCCTGGTCAGCACCTTGCACTGATTAGCCAAAACTTGGTACAGTTGAATTGGAGTTTCACTGGGAATCTAAAACTTAAATGGATGGAAAATTGTGGTGATGCATGCCTTATTTTTACTTGTTTGCAAAAAAAAAAAAAAAAGCCATAACTTTATCAAACATTATGAACACTTTCACTGCTGACAACCCTCTTCAAACATCAACTACTGTAATTTCCCCCTCATTTACATAATACTGGCTGATTAAGCTGACAGAATTTTCTTTGCTGCTTGCTGCAGAAATCAGAAATAAAAACACAGTGTTAGCAATGGTTTGCCCTCCTAAGATTTTTGCATTGGAGTGTAAGAAAGAGTAAAATGGCTAATCTGAAGCAGATTAGAATATTAGAATATTCTCCTCAATTGCTAATCCCCTCATCCCAGCAGAATTTAGGGTCTGCAGCCCTGCCTGAAGAGAACCACTGGATTCCCTCTTCCTTCACAACCCTCACTGAATTACAGCCTCTTACCCTGATCATTTATGTCTCAGAGGAGTTACAGAGCCCCAAGGCCTGAATTGTCTGGCTGTTGCATGAACACAGCTCTCCCCTGGCTTATTTCAATGTATTCCCATGTGTTATTTCATGTATCATTTTCCTTGTATTTCCCTGTGTTAGTGCCATGCATTCCCATGTGTTATTTCAGTTATCATTTTCAATGTATTCCCATGTGTGTTATTTCATGTGCTATTTTCAATGTATTTCCTTGTGTTATTTCATTTGTTATTTTCAATGTATTCCCCTGTGTTATTTCAGTGTATTCCCATGTATGTTATTTCATGTCTTATTTTCCTTGTATTCCCTGTGTTATTCCATTTATCATTTTCAATGTATCCCCCTGTGTTATTTCAGTGTATTCCCATGTGTGTTATTTAATGTGTTATTTCAATGTATTCCCATGTATGTTATTTCATGTCTTATTTTCAATGTATTTCCATGTATGTTATTTCATTTATTATTTTCAATGTATTCCCTTGTGTTATTTCAATGTATTCCCATGTGTGTTATTTAATGTGTTATTTCAATGTATTCCCATGTGTGTTATTTCATGTGTTATTTTCCTTGTATTCCCTGTGTTATTTCATTTATTATTTTTAATGTATTCCCTTGTGTTATTTCAAGGTATTCCCATGTATGTTATTTCATGTCTTATTTTCCTTGTATTCCCCTGTGTTATTCCATTTATCATTTTCAATGTATTCCCGTGTTATTTCAGTGTATTCCCATGTTTGTTATTTCATGTGTTATTTTCAATGTATTCCCCCGTGTTATTTCATTTATTATTTTATTATTTTCAGTGTATTCCCTTGTGTCATGTATTATTTTCAATGTATTCCCATGTATATTATTTAATGTGTTATTTTCAATGTATTCCCATGTATGTCATTTCATGTGCTATTTTCAGTGTATTCCCTGTGTTATTTTAATGTATTCCCATTTTATCACACTCACCAGCCTGGCTTATATTGAGCAGCAGTGATGCTCATCTCAGGATGCCCATGGCAAGATCTGCTACCATGTGGACATAGCAGGTTTGTAACAAAAATTGCTGTGTAATTATCATTGTTTCATTGCCATGCAGGCTCAAAATAATCCATGTTGTCCCACAGGTTATAATTAAATCACAATCTCTTTAATTTCCACAGTAAAACCGAAGTTTCAGAATTGAAAGGGAGGTCAGCAGAGAACTGCCAATATCACAGAACAGCCATAAGGACAAAGAAATTCTCTGCTGTGGTTAAAGGAGCAGTTTTAACTCCTTTCCTTTCTGTGGAACAGGATAAGTACAAAAAGCTTTGCTTGTGAACACTTTTAAACCAAAATTTTTAAAGTTTCACAGAAAGATAAAGTAATCAATACATCCCTTAGGAAATCATCCCATCTGGTTCCAGTACACATGAAATTAATTCAGACCTACAACACCCCCCATACACCAGTTTAACACTATTCCAGAAAGGAGTTTAATGATCCACAATAATCAACCATTAAACATTCTGCACTGAAGCTTCCCAAGCCACAAGAATTTATTCTTTTGAATTGGTCTGCCTAACATCAGCAACCGGTTTCAGACATAAATCAGCTTTAGAAACACAATTCTAAACCAAGAACAAATAAAAATTGTCTAGAATGCCTGTATAATCACACAGTGAGAAATCTGACATTCTTTTCTTGTTAAAAGAGCAGCTGGAATTGCCTCTGAACTCCCATCTCAGAACATCCAATTTCTCTGTTGTCATTTTCATACTCATTCACTGTAATTTCCGTGGCTCAGAAAGAAATCTGGTAAACAAGAATATGGATTATATTTTTCTTCTGAAAAAGGTGCAGCAGCAGAGTCATCTGCACTGTGGTAGAGCAGGGGGTTTGCAGCTAACAAATAATTTTACTCCTATTTCCCAACAGGTTTTGTGAGTCTTGAGCCCATGGAAAATGCTTTCAGGAGCACAGGCAGGCCCCCATCACTTGGTCAGTTTTAATTGTAGCTTTATTTATTCCTTCCAGAATGCAGGGGAAGCAGAGGTGGGGAATGAATGGCAGAATGCTCCTTTCACAGTGAGAGCCCCCAGGTGCGTGGCAGGGGCTGGGGAAGCTCTGCAATTCTGCAAAATTGAAAGGAACTGGAGAACAGGAGCAGTTAGCACAGGAGTGAGTGAGCACTGAGGACACTCCTCCATGCATGAGGAGCACCAGACAGTTTGGAATTTCAGGCAGAATCCTGGATGAAAGGCAGGACACAGAAGCACAAAGGAGTTACAGTGAGCTTCTGTTAAATGAGGGTCAGTCAGGCTCGAGGGACTGCCAGAAGCTTCACAAGACTGTGAGAGGTGTGGAGTTCTGGATTTCTCTCTTCCCCAGCCTATCCTATTAATCTGTTTCCTAAGATCCCTTTCCCCTCCCACATTTCAATGAAAGAAATGCTTTCCTCCCCCTCCTGGAGTTTGCAGGATCTCTCCTGAGTTCTCTGAGCAGCCTTGATATCCCCATCCCTCTCTAGGATCCAGATCCCCCTTTCCTGCTGTCAGCCAGCAAGAAGAAATCCCCTCTGTCCTCCCCCTCAGAAACCCCAGAGCCGCCTTTCTCCTCATCCTGGGAACGATTGGGAAACAAGGAATAGGGTGGGACAAGAAGGAATAGGGTGGGGCAAGACAGAATAGGGTGGGGCAAGAAGGAATAGGGTGGGGCAAGAAGGAATAGTGTGGGACAAAACAGAATAGGGTGGGGCAAGAAGGAATAGGGTGGAGCAAAATGGAATAGGGTGGGACAAAACAGAATAGGGTGGAGCAAAACGGAATAGGGTGGGACAAAACAGAATAGGGTGGAGCAAAACGGAATAGGGTGGGACAAAACAGAATAGGGTGGGGCAAGAAGGAATAGGGTGGGACAAGAAAGAATAGGGTGGGACAAAATGGAATAGGGTGGGGCAAGAAGGAATAGGGTGGGACAAGAAAGAATAGGGTGGGACAAAATGGAATAGGGTGGGGCAAGAAGGAATAGGGTGGGACAAGAAGGAATAGGGTGGGACAAAATGGAATAGGGTGGGGCAAGAAGGAACAGGGTGGGACAAAACAGAATAGGGTGGAGCAAGACAGAATAGGGTGGGACAAGAAGGAATAGGGTGGGACAAGAAGGAATAGGGTGGGGCAAGAAGGAATAGGGTGGGACAATTTCTACCCCAAGGATCAGGAGGGATTACAGACAATAATCACTCTGCTCCTGGTTTGTTCCCTGGGGACAGCAGCTGCTCTGCTGCCTCCTGGAACTCCAGCAAACTGGGGAACTCCTTCAGCAGCCTCTGCAGAGACCTGGCCTGGCTCACCCAGGGGCTTTCTGATTTTATGAGGAGATGTTCAATGGCTTCTGTGAGTTTGGGATTGTCAGCACACCCTGTCCTTGCCTTGCTTGCCCCCACAGATTAATTCTTTCCAAGCTGTGAAAGGCTGAAGCAGGATTGACTGTGATGGGGAGGAGAGGGGAGGCTTCCAAGGTGTTAATGTTGCTGTAGGCACCAAGGTGTCTGTACAGCCTTGATGAATTATTCCTAAAATAGCACTGGTGCAGGTGATCAGTCTTACAGGTTTGGTCAGAGGGATGAGCTTGCCCCAGCCCAGGAATTGATTGCTTACAGTAGGACCATGCTGGAGGATTGCAAAGGGCACCTCAGTCCCTGCAGCCATGGCCACAGAGGCTGCTGCAACTCAAAAGGGTTGGGTTTTGTTTTGAAATATTTGCTTCTCCACCTCTTTTAGTGCTGCCTCTTACTCAGCTTCCACAGTAATTGCTGCCCTTATTTCTTTACAGTTTGCAGTTATCTTTTAAAGTAGAAAACCAATGAGGGGTCATTTTTGCCACAGCAGCACCTCCCAACCAGCTACATGGGCAAAAAAAGGGGAAAGAGAGGAAGATGGGCAAGCCAGGAAAGGAGGGATTTTCCTGCTGGCTGTAATGCTGATATAACTGTAATATAAATACAGCAGGTATTTTTTTTTGTTTTATTATTAATTATGTGCTGTGATTTTAAAGTGATGCAGCATTTCAAATCACAAGGTGACTTCAAGTGTTCCTGGAACTTGCCAGGAATGCTGTGGGACAGGGATTGATGATGTGGGAAGTTCAGATCCTTTCTGAGGGTGTCCCCTGGCAGCTCAGCAGAGCCAACAGCCAGGCACAGGGGTGGCTGGTGCTGCTTCAGTGGCAGAGGCACTCAGAAAAGCAAATTCAGGATTGTGTCTGACATCCCACTCAACTCCAGTTTGTGCTAAAGGACAGATAAAAGGCTGACAAGATATGTTTGCTCTTTTCTGGCAAGAATCTTTCTCGTTTTTCTCAGATTTCCTTTCACAGTGCTAGAAATGCCCTCATGCAACCCCAAAAATCCCCAACAAAAACCACCCGAACCTAAACAAAACCCCCCAAAAAAAAACCCCCAAAAAACCACCCAAAGACTCCAGATACAACTCACATTGCAGCACCCATCATCACCTGTCCCAGGTGTCCCATTTAGGAAATCTCTCATTTGCATTCTCAAATTTTGGGTTTATTCAGGGCCATGGCTCTTTCTGCTGATATAAACAGACCTGGTATCTGTTTAATAAGATATCAGGTTTAATTTGCCTGTGGAATTCTGTGTTCACGGCATGTAATGTCCTAAGTAATATTCAAAAGTTTTTCTTAGATTCAGACAACTAGAAAAGGTGGATTAATTAATTAACAGAATGCCAGTAATTTATTAGTAAATATGAGGTAAAACTAGGACACTACCTATCATCATGTAAATGTTTCAAATATTTTGGAAATAAATTATTACTGAAAAGGATAGTGCAATTCTGAGCCAAGTAACCATTCCTCTTAGAACATCATTTATCTTATTGAAAATTTTAAAATGTGCAGAACACAGAAGTGTTCTGCTCTTACACCGTGGGAGCAGAGATTCTAAAAATGATTCATTGTCCTGTCAGAGTATTTGCCTAATGCCAGAAAAAATCCATTAACATCTTTCAGCCTCCAAAATATTGGGAACAGAATTGCTCTTCCCTCTCCTCCCTTCCATCACTTTGGGCTGGAAAGGAGAGCAGGGGAACTCTGTACCACGCTGGTTTTACTGTGCAATACGGGATATTTAGTAAAACACGGCTCCACTTCTTGTTCTTCTTTTATTTTAATTTAAAAAGGGCATTTTCCCTCTGCTGCAGCACGAGCAGTGTGGACAGTAACAGGTGTGTTTTGTTCTGGACTGCACAGATAACTCCCCCCTCATTTCACAGGGCTCAGGCTCCCATCTGAGGCTGCACATTCCTTCCTATCACTTCCAAACATTTCAGACCTGGGAATGGAACTTTCTGGAATCTCATTAGAATAGATTATGCATGTTTTATATGTTTCCTCCCAGAACTGCATATTTTAAAATACACACATCTCACCAGGAAATACTCAGTCTGCCAGTTTTGCTTTATCTACCCTTCCTAGATAATTTGCCTTCTGAACAGAACTGAAAAGAGATTTTTAAGTGATTTTAATACAGGAAGAAATCCAGCAGCTGGAGCCAACTGTTAAAAAATGTGAAGCCCTATTAATTTTTTATCACATGTCCAAAAGGACACTGCTTTGTGCAGATTATACAGGCATATTCAAATTAGTTTGGGAAGGAAGCATCAGAATAATTTTAAGTAATGGATAATGATGCCCATGAAAAGATGAGTGAGGAAAAAAAAGGCTGAGAAAAATCTATTTTGATCAACCAGCCAAGCACAGGAGCATGTCAAACACATGCATTTTCATTTCTGTGAGAGCAGGCTCAATGAAGCATTAAAGAAGATATTACCAGAGAGACAGCTGGATCCCAGCATCCCAAATCAGGCCACAGCCAGGTTAGCTCCTGATTTATGGATCCCAGAGCATCCTCCTGCCAGGCCTGAGTCCCGTGGCTCCGGGAGCAGACTAATTCTAAAGACAGAGATGCTGCACTTCATCTTCCCTCAGAGGCTCCAGCCACTGTGATCAGGGCAGGATTTGACACAGAAGCTGAAAGATTTATGGCTCTCAGCCTTGCCAAGGTCTTCAGAGATGGCCAAAGCAGCCCTCATTTCATGCAATTAATAACTGGATCAGAAAAGCCAATCACAGTTGTATCAGCATTACAGATATCAACCCTACCTGTAAGCAGCCAATCCCTGTTCACAGGGACACCTGACAAAAGTGAAATGGCAAAAATCTTAAATCTGCGTTTCTGAACTTTCTCTTTAAATTCTTAATGTATAGAACAAAGGATGAATTTTTTTTATATTCACTCTTCAGCTGGGATCTTCTTTTCCCTCTTTCAAAAAGTTCCCTGCCAGAAAACCGAACTCTGTCACTTCCTACTTGCTTTTAATTCAGTGCTCACCAAAACTTGAGCTGCAGCTCAGAAAACAGCATAGCTAAATAGCAGAATTTCTCTCCCTTACCACCTTGAAATGACAAATGGAAGTTCTAGAAAACAGCAAAAAGCACTGCTGATACAGAAAAGGAAGAAAATAGTGTCAGAATTGTGTTAAAATATTTCAAACCGTTTAATGCAATGTACAAAAACTGAATTTCTTTCCTCCTTGTTCAGCACTTTCAGGACATCATTCTGAGTGGGCAGGCCAGGTTTAGATCCCCTCATGAAAAGAGAGAACAAGTCCAGCAGAAGGCCACAAGAAAACAAATGCTATCCATTTCCTTATAAGTTACCTCCCCTTCTTTAAGGAAAATTTCTTTTAAAGAGACTTTTTAAAGTCTTTAAAAGAAATAAATGTGTACAGCCTTGTTTTGATTTTTATCTCCAATAAAATAATTTTATTCTAAATCTGCTAATAACCCATTTTTGTAAGAAAATTCTTGATGAAACTTTATTTTTACCATTATATTCTCAGAAAGCTGTGGCTAGTATTAAATACCACTGTATTTTACAAATACTGTCATTTTCTACTGAAGTAGAAACATTGCATAACTTTTCAGGTGACAGCAGTAAAATTACATTCACTCATGTGCAATGAGATGACAAATCTAGATTAAATTCCAATTTCTGGAAGTCTTCCATCAATCATAGGTGAGACAAATGCAAACCCTGGTTCTTTTAACACCCCAAACTTCCAAATCCACGCTCCCAGCAATTATTGAACATTGAGGAAAACCAGCCTTGAGTTGTGAATTTGCACCAACTCAGAGAAAAGGAATCCAGCAGCAGACTGAAGAGCAACTGAGAAATCACTTTCCTTCCCCCACAGTTTATTTCAGTCCAAGTAAAACGAGTTCTGTTTATGTATATTTATATTAACTTTCATTGCTGGTATTAAAGAGCTACCTGAGTTCCCACAATTCCTGTGGCATTTTAAATTAAGAATAAAGCATCATTTCTGCCAGGGACTGAGAAAGAACCCTGCAAGTCCTGAGTGAAAATGAATCAGACAGAAAAATAAAGAATCACCCCAATTTTGTGGGACTGCAGTTGGGTTTGTCTGTCTTTATTCAAGGAAACTAAAATAGGATTTATTGGCAAAGCAGGGCAGCAGTGAGTCCACCCGCCTTAATGGTGCTAGTGGATATTATTAGTTATGATCTGGGGAGTTATGTAACAATTTTATACATGTGTAGCATAAACATTTTAGTGTCCTTGCAGTATCACTCCTAAAGCATCCTCAGAGTGAGTGCTCAGCCTCCCCACCTCATTAAATGCCTAAAAAAGAGTTTGAACTATAAGAAATTGCTTTCCCATAACTTTCTAAAGGCAGTCTACTCAATTCACTCTTGGTTTTTTTTAAGCTTTAAATTGTACAAGGCGCATCTTGGGCTGTAGCCTCATCCTGCATAGCATTTGACATGAATTTCCTTTTTTCTATAGAATGGAATGGAGATTTGATTGACTCTTGGATTTTTCAGCTGCTCTGATGCAGAAAGAGTACAGGGAGCAGGGAGAAGGTGCATATTCTCAATAGACTCTTACCACAATGTAGGATCACTTTCACACACTTTTGTCCCTTTTGTGATTTTGTTCCATCTCCTTAACAGGATTCAATCACCTGTGCTTGTCACCTGATTTCTGACTCTCGGATCCCTGCCTGCCTTCTGACAAGAAATGCACTTCAGTCAGCTCTGTCCTCACTCTGGGGAGGGTTTGTGGCACAAGAAAATCCCTCCAGTGCTACATTCCAATCTCCTGTGCATCTTCAACGCCCTTTGCTCTTGCTCTCCCTCTTGCCAGTGATTGTCTGGGTCATTTCCTGAGGGAAAAGCATCATTGCAGGCCAGATTCGCTTGAAAATTTCCATATTTCGACTTTCAAATCAAAACTTCATTAAGCTTGTGCTGTAATCACTGGGTTTGTCATGGGATTTTAAATTGCTTTTAGTAACTGAGCAAATTTCTGGTGTCCTCTTGGTATTCCTGTTGTGTTACCCAAACCCAGAATCCCAAAATCTGCTCCAAAGCTGCTCTGGGTGTGCCTTCATCTCCTCTGCACTGGCTGACATTAAGCTCAGCTCCTGCAGAGCCTGGCTGCTGCTCTCCCACCTGTAACTGGTATCAGGGAGACTTTTGGAATAACTTTGTGTGAGGAGCTGTTTGCTGTGCACTGGGCTGGTGTTTGGAAATGCGGTGTTGTGGAAACCCAGCTCTGCAGCTGGCAGATGACTCATTTTAATGCAATATGCTCCATCTGAACCTTGTTAAACAGCACTGAAAGGTTGTTTTTACATGACCTGACACCTCTGCATTTCATTTCCTTCTCCCAGCAGAGAAAATGGATGTTAGCATTTTGCCACAGAGATTCCTCTGCGCGTTGTCACAGCCCGGGATGGAAACACTGTGGAAATGGATACGGTGTCACCTTCACCCCCAGATCCACAGAGGATGGGAGCTCCCTGCCTCCAGGGAATCTCCAGCTATTCCTTTGGAAGATAACAATATTTCCCTTTGTTTTTTAATGGACCTCTTGTTTTACATTCCAGGTGCTCAATTAGCATGGAGTTAAATTGCAGCTCCCCGGGTTTGCTCTGTGGGGTTGGTGCCCAACCAACACCATTGTTATTCTGGGCACCTCCTGAAAACCTGAGCACAAATAAAAGGGACCTGCAATTCTCTAGATAGAACAGTTGTGTGATGAACTGCTTGAGAAAACTTGCTGTGTTTTTGGGATGCCACAGACTAAGGCAGTTTGTTAGGTTAGAACATGAATTTTAGAAATTAATCAATACACCAGTCAATGCTATAAAAACCACTTCTGTACATTGTATAATAAATGGGAGAAGAGTTAGACTCTCCACTGAGCAATGCTTTTAAATTAAAATTCTCTTTTTCCAGACTAATTGAACTGACACATTTCCTATGTTAAATTGTTTTAAATGCCTAAGTCTTCTATCTACTACTTGTCTCCTCAAAACTCATCATAAAATCATAAACAAGCTCTCCTCTGACTTAGCATTTATCTTCTGTTGATGTAGTGTTCAATGAGAATCTTCCAACCAACGTTTTATTGACAGGCAAATTTGCAAGAAAATCTCCAGTAAATACTTCTGGTCGAAGAATCTCCCTGCAATTTGTAAAAGTTATTAGTGTGCTACATCCTTGCTGAACTGGAAATCTGCATTAGATTTCATCTCTTCCAAGAGCCAAGATCACACATACTCTACCCCTAACCTGAACTTTATACTTCACCCTGTGCTTTGCGTTTTAATACAAGCGTTTTAATAAAAAAAAAATTATATATTTATATATATTATAGATATTATTTTTATATATTAACTATATATATTTATATATTTATATGTATTTTATATATATTTTTAATAGATATAAAATAATATATATTATATATTATTTTATAATGTATATTGTATATTATATATATTATATGTAATATATATTATATTATTTTATAATATATATTATATATAATATATATTATATTATTATATACAATATATTATATATATTATATATATTATATATTATAGATATAAAATATTAGATATTATAAATTAAATAGTTAAAAAGCGTTTTAATAAAAAATAAAATAATCTTTAAATTAAAGGTGTTTTAATAAAATACCTTTTTTTTAAGAAAAGGTATTTACAAAAGGGAGCTGGTTCAGGTTAAAGAGAATCAAAACTGAGTTTCCCAAGGAGCTTTTCTGGTCAC
Source organism: Agelaius tricolor (assembly GCF_023055355.1). Taxonomy (NCBI): domain Eukaryota; kingdom Metazoa; phylum Chordata; class Aves; order Passeriformes; family Icteridae; genus Agelaius; species Agelaius tricolor. The sequence goes on from NW_027269277.1 coordinate 1,948,342, forward strand.
CAGTTCTCAAACTGTGTGTGTGGAAGGCATTCAGCAGGTCAATGCTGTGATAAAGTCCCATTTTATGTGTAACTTTTTCTTCATACTGGGATTTTGAAATTAAAGGTTTCCTTGTAAATGATTTGCTGGGTTTTAGAGAAGATCCCACCTTTCCAAGCGTGTTCCATTTCTGAAGGATGGGATGACACAGGCGTGTCCTGTCCAAGGGTGGCACTGCCAGGAGCACAGTCCTTGCCACCACATGTGCAGTAAAACCTGCCCTGTCCTGTCCCCATAACTTTATTTTCTTCTAAATAGACTACAGAGTGCCTGGGAGCACGGATGTGATGCATGGCACACAAAAACGCTGCTTTGTTTATTTACTCTGGCTTTTAATAGGAAAACAGCAAATTCCCCACACCTCCCTTGCACCTTTTTTTGAACATCAGTTATTCAGGACTACATTTAATTAACACAGTTAAAAGTATGGGGCTTTAATTGCCTTAATTTAACTCCATAATCCTTAAGGTTCATTGAGGTTGTGGGGCTTTACTGCCAAGTAAATGTGACTGTGGGATGAAGTTTCCTTTTGTAGGACCCATTAATTATGATGATAATATTCTTGCCTTTGGTTTTAAGGAATGTTTCTTCTTTCTTCAAAGTGACTTTGCAGGAAGAATTCTGGAAATATAAAGTTTTTGTCATTATCAATGCATATTCTTTGGTTTTAGAGTTATATTTTTAACAACAGAGAAGTCTTGGTTATATCAAGGTGAATTATATCTGTGGCCCTCTCAAATATCCTCATTAACTCTGAACAACCTTTTTAGGCTTAGTTCTGTTATATCCTTCTTAGTGCAAGATCTGAAGGCAGATTTCCCAGTTATTAAAATCCGTGTCACAGTGTATAAAGATAAATATATATATCCCATAGTGTACCAAGAAAGGGAAGACAAACATTAATTAATATTATTAAATCTGTCTGTGTTCCATCCTCTTTTCCCTGGAACAGAAAAGTCCTGGCTCAGACTGAATTCCATGAGCTCAGTTAAATGCTGATTGTTGTTTTGCTGGTGCCCAAAGCCTGCACAGCACTCTCCAAGCCCCATTGGGCCAAGCCCCTGGTGCTGCAGAGTGGTGGTGATGATTTCTGCTCTGAGCAGGATCCTCTCTGTCTCTGAGGATGCTCAGGATGGTTCTGAGGCTGCTCCTGGAGGTGCAGGATCCTTTCTCTCTCTCTCTGAGAATGCTCAGGATGGTTCCTGGGGCTGCAGGATCCTCTCTCTGTCTCTGAGGATGCTCAGGATGGTTCTGGGGCTGCTCCTGGAGATGCAGGATCCTCTCTCTGTCTCTCTGAGGATGCTCAGGATGGTTCTGGGGCTGCTCCTGGGGCTGCAGGATCCTCTCTCTCTCTCTGAGGATGCTCAGGGTGGTTCCTGGGGTGGCTCCTGGGGCTGCAGGATCCTCTTTCTGTCTCTGAGGATGCTCAGGATGGTTCTGAGGCTGCTCCTGGAGGTGCAGGATCCTCTCTCTCTCTCTGAGGATGCTCAGGATGGTTCCTGGGGCTGCAGGATCCTCTCTCTGTCTCTGAGGATGCTCAGGATGGTTCTGGGGCTGCTCCTGGAGGTGCAGCCCTGCCCCTGCCCCACTCCTCTCCATCTCTTGCAGTGTGCTCTCCAGTACAGATCTGCTTGCACTCTGCAGAGGGGCTGGCTGTTCATTCACACCTGCTTTGAGATGTAACTCTCCAAGTGATAGTACAAGATTTTAAAATCAGAGAAAATGCCTGGAGTTAGAAAGACTCAGTAGGCCCTGGGAAATGGGAAAGGTAGGTCCTGGAAATGTTAGATCATGTGAAACTGCATCTGTGTAACCAGCATATGATAAAGGATAGAATTGTTAGTTGTGATTAGATATAATTATTGTTTAAAGAATCATGAGAAGCTATGTTAGGGGTTTGAGGGGGATCATGAGAAATCCATGCCTGGATGAAATCAATGTATACAACAGAACAATGTAAGTTTAATAATTAATATGTAAGTTATATAATGGTAGAACATAAAACATGTTCAGTTCAAAACCATGGTGGGTCAGATGTGGGTCTGTGCACCCCTGACACCCAGAGCTCCTCAATAAAAGCACCTGCATGTGATCATTCTGTGATTATGTGTTCCTGAACACCAACACAAGCAGCAAGAAATAAACCATGGACTTTGAGGTGAGCAGCAGAGGAATAACGAGGACGAGGTAAAGTGCTGGGATGTGAATATTCACCAAGGGGGAAAAAAAAATAAAATTATTGTTGAGTTTGGCTGGTAGCTTCTTTTCTGATTGGGGTCATAACTATAATTTCTTTCCTGTGAGAAGCTGGGAATGTTTGGTGACAAAAATAACACCAAAGACACGCAATCAGTGTGTTTGGATGCTGGCCTGTTTAACTTTTGATCTCGTCTGAAAAGACAAAAGTTTCAGTTCAAAAGCTGCGCATGCATGGCCTTGGGTCCCCTGTGAGCACAGCACAACCTCAGCAGCTCCTTCAGACACAGTCCTGAATATTGCAGGGTGCAGGGCTCCGGCCACTGGAAATGTCCTCTGGGCACAGAAAAATAAAAATCAATTTCTGCCTTTCCCAGCCCTACATCCTTTGTGATGGAAACGGTGTGCTGCAGTGTGGGGCTGGAGTGTATTTTCTGAGACAGAAAGAACAGTGTAAATAAAGTTTACTGTTCTGAAAAACAACTTTTATTATACAATGTAAATAGATAACTCATAAAAAGAGCTGGGGAAAATTCAGTGAGGATTTGAAGCTGGAATTTGATTCAGAGACTTCCAGTACCTGATAGTTTATTTCTTAACCCTGTTCCTGGGAGACTGGAGATTTTTCTCATGCAGAAAAAAATACTTAATTTTTTTCCTTGGAAATAAATATCAAATATTCTCATTAATTTTAATGACTTTTGCTTAAGCCAAATTTTCAGCAATGACTTTTTTTCTTTTCCTTCAGAACTAGTAATTTCCAAGGGAGTGAGGTTTTAAATTAATCGAGAGTGAATTAACTTTTGGCTGTTTATATTTTTTCTATTCCCTTTGGGAAAATGTAATTTTAAAAATTCTGCTTGGTTTCATCACCATTTTTTCCCTGCAGATGGATTTGGGTGTTGCAGGCAGTACATACCTGTTGCTTCTTGGATTTCCATTCATGCAATCTCACACAGCTCCTAATCACCAAGAGGATCCATTGTCTCAGCCCTTAATTATAAATGTGAAAATAAACACACAGAGATCTTGAGATTGGTCTGGCACCCAAAAATCTTCCAACTGAGTGCTGACTCATTCCTAGTGTCTGAAATTCTGGTTTTAAGTACAAGCCATAAATATTCCTCCAGCTTTTCTTCTTTCATATACAACACTATAAATACTTGGAGGAACTGAGAAGTCCAAATGCAATTTATTCCTCTTTGTCTTTTGCATTTGATCATTGTGAGGACTTGCACATGGAGTTACTGAAGGAGTTAAAGCTGGATGAGTTAAAGCATTATCTGGATTGTTCATTAGTTTACTCTGACTTGGTGTAAATCTCCCAAGCTTATTAGAAAAAAGGAGCTTTGGCCACAAATTCTGCCATTACACCTATCCCTGATGTGGTTAGTACTTTTAAAAGTGATAAAACATTTATCAAAGCAGTCTCTAATTTTAATGGCCAAAACTTGGGATATGGAAGAAACTCTGTGCATGTGGAAAACTCACCTCTATTAGCAGAGGAAGAATAAAGAGCAAACAAGTGACACTTCAAGATTTCTTTGCACTCCCAAGATTTTATTATTAGATTACTTTGCTCTAATTTATTGGACTTTGAACTCCTTATTGGGAGTTCTGTTTCAGAAATCACTGTGAGCTGAATCTCAAGCCAAGTCCTTTCACCTGGGTGAAACCTGGGCTCTGGCTGCTGTCAGTTTTCAGCCTGCTGGGGCTTCATTGGTGCTGGGGAAAATTGGGGGGGAAATTGGATTTGCAGCTGCTCAGATTTGTGATCAAGGGAGGAGCTTCTGTGTTGGGTGAGAGGGGAGTTACCTGTCCTGGGAGTTACCTGTCTGGGACCAGGAATGCCAGAGCTGGAACAGCCTGGGACTGAGTGGAGGTGAGTGAGGAGCAGCCCCAGCACTGCCTTGTGGATATCACAGAGTTCTTTGGGCAGCAGGATGGGTTCCTGTGGTGCTCACAGGAGGGATTTTGGGTATCACAGAGTTCTTTGGGCAGCAGGATGGGCTCATGTGGTGCTCACAGGAGGGATTTTGGATATCACAGAGTTCTTTGGGCAGCAGGATGGGTTCCTGTGGTGCTCACAGGAGGGATTTTGGGTATCACAGAGTTCTTTGGGCAGCAGGATGGGTTTGTGTGGGGCTCACAGGAGGGATTTTGGGTGTCACAGAGTTCTTTGGGCAGCAGGATGGGCTCATGTGGTGCTCACAGGAGGGATTTTGGGTATCACAGAGTTCTTTGGGCAGCAGGATGGGCTCATGTGGTGCTCACAGGAGGGATTTTGGGTGTCACAGAGTTCTTTGGGCAGCAGGATGGGTTCCTGTGGTGCTCACAGGAGGGATTTTGGGTGTCACAGAGTTCTTTGGGCAGCAGGATGGGCTCATGTGGTGCTCACAGGAGGGATTTTGGATATCACAGAGTTCTTTGGGCAGCAGGATGGGTTCCTGTGGTGCTCACAGGAGGGATTTTGGGTGTCACAGAGTTCTTTGGGCAGCAGGATGGGTTTGTGTGGGGCTCACAGGAGGGATTTTGGGTGTCACAGAGTTCTTTGGGCAGCAGGATGGGTTCCTGTGGTGCTCACAGGAGGGATTTTGGGTGTCACAGAGTTCCCTTGGGCAGCAGGATGGGCTCATGTGGTGCTCACAGGAGGGATTTTGGGTGTCACAGAGTTCTTTGGGCAGCAGGATGGGTTCCTGTGGTGCTCACAGGAGGGATTTTGGGTGTCACAGAGTTCTTTGGGCAGCAGGATGGGTTCCTGTGGTGCTCACAGGAGGGATTTTGGGTGTCACAGAGTTCTTTGGGCAGCAGGATGGGTTCCTGTGGTGCTCACAGGAGGGATTTTGGGTGTCACAGAGTTCCCTTGGGCAGCAGGATGGGCTCATGTGGTGCTCACAGGAGGGATTTTTCTCTGAGGGTGTGAAGGAACCTGCTTGTGATGCCTCCTTGTAGAACTTGTGGCTACAGGACACCACCCAAGGTGTTGCTCTTTCGTTTATTTACTTTTCCTTTTTTTTGTGTTCCAACACAAACATGTTTGGTTTGCCTCAGGAGGTGCACTAAGCATTTCCCAACAAAAGGAACATTTTGAAAGTGCTGAGTTGCTTGTTCTTGCAGTCAGGGGATAGCCTGAAGGTTCTTAGCATAATACAGGTCTGGGTGCTCTGGTTTGGACAAATTCAAATCTCTCTGGGTCTAGCAGGGTGTTTCTCGTTGTGTCTCCGTGAATTACACATGTTTGTTAGAGCTTTGAGGGAAGGCTCAGAAATACTGTGGTCTTTTGTTGTATCTAGTGTTCCAGCACTGAGCTGATTTCATGGCTAATGGTTTTTGTTATCCTGTCTCTGCTTTAGAAGAAGGTCTGGGAAGTGTAAAAAGCAGATGGGTGATGCTGTTGGAAACTGTCTCTGCTCTGAGGGTGGGGTGGGACCAGATGAACTCAACAGGGTCTTTCCAAACCAAAATGCTTCATGGGTTTGTTGTATTTGCCTGTGTGGGATGCAAGTGTGATGTAGTTACAGCAACAGGAAGCTGCAAGTTCAGTTTCCTCTCTTGGGCTGATCTTAACAGAAAGTTCATGGGCTGTGTTTCAATTCTACAGGGAGTCCTGGGAATGTTAAACACAAATAAAATCAATACTTTTGAAACCCACCCCTGCTTTTGTGTGGCTGTTGTGCTGCTTAATTACATATTTAAGGCTGAAACATAAACCAGATGTATTTGCTTTATGGTTGGCATAATCTCAATGGTTTTAATTGCACTTGAGTTTATGGGTAAATGCCTTTTTGTATGTATGAGCCATCAGAACTGTGTCTAAAAAGAAATTATAAATACCTCTGTGTTGTTGTGCAGTTAGACTGACCTACAGGTTGCTAACTGTTCTGAGAGCTTGACCAGAAGTTTTCCTGTCCTTGAGAATTTCTATTGAAAGAACATTCCTTAATAAAATACCAGGTGAAACTTAAAACAGCTCATCTGAAACAGGAAATTTCAGTTGATTTTGGTTTGAAATAGACAAATACTTACCAGAGACTTAGAAAATCATGCTCAATGCAAAAAGCCCAGGCAAACCCTAAAACAGTAATCGCAGATAATGTACTTGTCCTAATTTTATTTTCATTATTTATTTTTAATGCCAAATGTTTTATTTCCTCAGAAGGCTATTTTTTAAAAATTTTATTTCTCTTCTCAATTGTAAGACCTTTTTTAGGGTAATGTCTAGTTATTTAAGATTGAGGTTTTCAGCTCTGAATTGTACCTTTATCATTCCTACAACTCCACTGCCCTCTAATAGTAGATTAAGTTTGGGGAGAGTTGCCAGTGGGGAGAATTGTGCTGCTCTGGAGACAGGATTCCTGTCTTGTTTTTCCCTTTTATATTGCCTCTTTAAATGAGACGTTCCATTTCAGAGGATAAATGTGTTAAAATGTTTCTTTGTGCATTCCCCCGGTTGTTAATAAAATAAATAAGATCAGGCAAGTCAATGCATTTCTTAGCAAAGTCTCATCTGTTTTTTTATTCTGTTGTATTTATTGGAGAGTGGTTTTGGTATTAATCCTGCATGAGGCCACAGTTGGACTTGCCTTTTCTATCTTTTATCTATCTTTTAATAAAGCAAGTCAAGGGTGTGGTTATTGTCAGATTTACTTCTGGAGCAGAGTAACAAATGGGGTTTTAATGAAAAGTTGGAAACACTGATGATTTATGGCTTCCTACAACACTCATTAGACATCTACATCAGCATGCAACATGCCATAAATTATGGTACACGCTGTAAAAAGCCATAAATTGTCATTTCCAATGCGAGTTATCACCATTAAAGACTTTTATTCCCTGCTGTTCCTGTGAGTTTCCACGGCTTCCTCACCAATTCCCTGACTAATGATTTCAGCAGCTGCAGGAAGATGACCCAGAGATGCAGTGGCTGATTAGGCAACACAATTGCCTTAAAGCTGGGGAGTCAGAGGTTAAACTGCTTTATAGAGAAAATATGCTCTCCTCTCCTGGTGCCATCCCTGACGCTGAGCATTGCTGAATTCCATTTGCACCAACTGCAGCATTTCCCTGCCTGTTGTTCATATCTGCCTGCTGAAAGCCAGAAATGCTTTAAAAGCACCAAGTGTCCCTTTGAGACGAGCTCAGTGCTGTGGAGCAGTTCAGTCTCTGCTGTTGGTATCACAGGGTTTGCAGCAGAGGAGGTGGTGCTGATGTTGGTGATGCTGCTGTAGCACTTTGAAGGGATGAGCCACGCAATCACTGGGTCTGGGCTTGATTCTGGATTGCAAATCCACTGGGCTGGGGCTAAATGAAGGGATAGCCATGCAATCACTGGGTCTGGGCTTGATTCTGGATTGCAAATCCACTGGGGTGGGGCTAAATGAAGGGATGAGCCACGCAATCACTGGGTCTGGGCTTGATTCTGGACTGCAAATCCACTGGGGTGGGGCTAAATGAAGGGATGAGCCATCCAATCACTGGGTCTGGGCTTGATTCTGGATTACAAATCCACTGGGGTGGGGTTAAATGAAGGATGAGCCATCCAATCATTGGGTTTGGGCTTGATTCTGGATTGCAAATCCACTGGGCTGGGGCTAAATGAAGGATGAGCCATGCAATCACTGGGTCTGGGCTTGATTCTGGATTGCAAATCCACTGGGCTGGGGCTAAATGAGGTGAGGGAGGTGCAGGGGATGCTGCAGGGTTTGTTCTTGTGCAGGCTCCAGGGAAGGGAAGGTGCTGAGTTCCTCCAGGTTGTGGTGGTTTCACTTCCAGGAGGAAGGCAGGAAGGGCTGTATTTAAATATCCTTCTGATTTTAGACACCTTTGGGGTTCCTTTGGATGGAAAAGTGAGTGGTACCTTTTAGTCTGCTGGCTGTGAAGTGTCACGATGGAAGCTACACGCTGCAGCTGGCAAATGCAATGCGAACCCCAGATAATTCATCCTGCCTTTCCCAAGGCGTCCTTTCTGACCAGTCTGCCCTTTTCCCTGAACACCCGTGTGCACAGGGCTCTTGGGGAGGTTTTCCTGAGCCACACCTTCATTAAACCTCACTTTGGCAATTATCCTCCCTCATCCAGCCCCTTGGGTCCGGGGTGCTGTGACAGAGAGGGGCCCCTCTCCAAAAGCCTGGTTGCAATCTCGTTTTAGGCACCGTGAAAAGGATAATTCTGATAACACGAGTTTTAACGTTTTATAGCCATTTTCGTTGCATTATAAGAAAAGGCTCTTTGTGCTCCTCCATCCCCCCACCCCTGTCTCTGCCTCCTAAAGCACATTTTTGGCTAAATCGTGCCCTCTAGTGCAGAGCTCGGCAGGATTCAGCCTGCAAACCTTTGTCATGGCACAAGTGCTGCTCTTTTCCTTTCCTCTCAGGGAGCTGGGAGAGCTAATCAAATACAGCTCATGTGAATGGATAATTTCTGCCTTTTGCCAGGTGAGGGAAGGGGCAGTGGGTCTGTGGCTGTGCTCTAAAGCTGCCAGAATGGAGGGCAGCAGAGCTGGCTGCGCTCTGCAATTCTCATTTAGCAGCAATTTCAGAGCTCTCCGTGCCATGGGTGACCTCGAGAGCAGTCCCAAGCCAGGAAAGAGGAGCCCAATTAGAAATAAATTCTGGTTTGTTTTTGTAAATTAGACCTGTTGTGTGTCCAGTTGATTACACTGCAAAGGGCCAGTGAGCATTAGGAAATTAAAAATAAAAAGTTGCCTGAAGTAAATATATAACCTGAATAAAATAAACTGTTGACTTAAGTCCAGGAATACCTCTTAGAGTCAGGAATGATGAGGAGCTTTTGCTGACTGCTGCTTCCAGCCATTGTTTAAATTCAGCCTGGGGGCTGCAGTATCCTGTGCTTGGGAGCAGCAGAATGCATCCCCCCCGTGCTTCAGAATGCTCCCACACTTTACATATTCAATTACCCTGCACATCTCGCAGCAATGGAAACAGTGGCTGTAAAATGAGTTTGCCATTGTTCAATTCACTGGGATTTATTGCAGAACCAGACCTTGTGCCATCAGTCCTGTCCTGCCTTCGGAGGGGATCACCAAGGATTCCATGGGTGAATCCTGTGGGACACATTGGGATGGCAGTTGTGGGTGAAGGGAAAGAGGTGGTTTGTGATCAGTGTGCGTTTCATTAAATAAGCATCTTCCATAAAAAAAAAAATGAGGCTCTACTCCTGCTGAATTATTTTGCAACTTCCAAGCTATGGAATTTATTCACGTGCTGAAGTTTTTTGTGCTTTCAAGATATTCCTCAACTCTTACCTTTAAAAGGTTATGTAATAAAATAACTTCATTCTTAAATGATCTTTGATCTGTACTTGATTCACATTGAGGGGTTTATGTAATCTGCTTTAAAAAATCTACAAATCTGAAATTAAGAATGGAATAGCTGATAAATTTATTTTCACTGGGAGACTTTGCTTGCCATTTGTTTGAATGTTGCTTCAAAACAGTGGGGGTTTTCTTGTGTTTTCTGTTTGGTTTTTGTTTGGTTTGTTTTTTTTTTAAATAATGATTTTGCATTTTGGAAGTTGAACATATTGACTTCTTCTTGGTGAACTTTTTTTGGGTGATGCTGAGGAATCACAACTTGTGAAACATCTGGAATTTGGGAACCATTCTCATCTGTTCAAGAGTGATTTTTTTTTTTTTTTAGCAGTCACATAAACATATCTCAAGATGCCACGTTTTTTTTACCCCTCTCCTATGACTATTGAAGAAAAATAATTAAAAATGTAGACTATGCCATCTAACAGTTGAATTCAAGGATGCTGTAATGATATCTGATTTCAGCTGGGCCTTGAAGGTGAGGAACATCCTTGTCTGTGGCAGAGTCTCTTTTGTAACCTGGATGCATTTCTGCATCCTCTCACACCAACCTTGCAGCCAGTGGGAGACAGAGTCTGCCAGGCCACCCAGAAATAGCAAATATGTGGTGAGGAACGTGGTTTGTGTCTCCAGTTTTGCCAAATTTACACCTGGCCAGGTTTGAGGACAAGAACAACACAGGTGTGAATCTCCAGTGAAGCTTTTCTGCAGCTGACACGAGGGAGTTTTTAATGCAGTAAAGGACAGAACTCTGAAGTTTGTGCTCTGAGCAATCGTTTCTGGTTCGGAGGCTGCTCGAGAAAGTTCAGTGTCTTGTCCTGGGCAGGGTCTGAGTTCTCTCCTGCGTCCCATTCACTGTGATTCCAACTGTGTCAGCATGCTCAAGGTCTGTTTTTCAGTAACAGATGTTTTTTCCACTTCTGCACAAAGTAACTGCAGCTGATACTTAATCATAAATATCTCTAAGAAGATATTTTTAAATTTAAATGATAGAAATTACTTCAAAATTACCACAGGCTTGAAATATACACACTGCATTTATTTGTTTTGAATTGATGAATTGTTTATGGAGCACATACACACAAATCCTTTTGTTCCAAAATGAATGGGTAGAAAAATTTGGAAACATTGGCTGCAAAATTTCTTTCCATTTCTGGCTTGCCTCTCCCTAGCTATTAGTCAGCTGTGTATATAAGAGCTCTGTCTGGATGAAAATAAATCAGTTGTGCTGATTAAAAGTAGCTTAATTGTTGTCTTCCAGTTGCAAGGATATTACAAAGCTTTCTCTTTCCAATGGCCAAAAACCTCTTTGGTTTCTCACCTAAATTTATTTAGGGCCACGCTTTGTCTGGCTGATTTAAGATCCTGAATGTCCTTTGCTAATACCCAAAGCTAAAGTTCAGACTAAACACAAAACATTTGCTCTTTGGAATTTTTAAGATCCCAGTGAAAATCCCTCTACAGCAGAACCTGTGGCACTGTCTTGAGTTGGAAGAGAAGGGTTCGGTTTTGGAAATTACTGTGAAACATCCAAAAGAATTTGCTTCCAATCACTGGGTATTAAAAAATACACAATTTCTGTAGCTGGCCTTGAACTCAGATATTGGCAAGCAAAATATTAATGAAGTATTATAATGTCCAAATTCTTTTGCTGACTAAAAAATAAGATTTGGTCCAAATTCCTCCATCTGGGTCAGAATTGATTTTATAAACACATTCTGGTACCAGCAATTCATCAGCTGTGCAGTGTAAGAGTAGGAACATGGAGAGTAAATTCCATTCACAGAGATGGGAATTCCATTCCTGAATTGTCCTGAAGCAATTCTGGATTCGCCTTTGCCAATTAATTTTTTATTTGTTTCCGTCTGACAAGCAGCTGATGCAGGTTTTCAAACTGACATTCATCTATTTTAAAATATATGAAAAAAAAATCTTATTTCGTGTTTAACCTTCAAACTTAAAAACTGATTGTGGCAGAGGTTTTGTTCTCTTCTCCTTCCTGCCCTGGCAAGGATTTGTGCCCAGGGTTTGCAGGAGTTTGAGGGATGCCAGCTGCCATTGTGCTGCAGCAAGGACAGGGTGTCATTACTGCTTGCTGTGGAACAAGGATTTTCATCTGGTGGCTCAGTGGAGAGCAGAAGCTGATGATCCTGTGCAGGTGGAGACTTTTTAGATTACAAGACAGAAAATGCAGCCTGGTGTGAAAACTCAGCTGCTAAACTTATGAAACACTTGCTGATATCCCCAAGGGTTTTCTGAAGCTGTTAGTGCTCAACACCATCAAACAGACCCAAAATGACATTTTACTAGAAATTTTTTGGAAGTTCTGCCTGTGTGGTAGCAAGGAGAAGTTAAAAATGAGAACCACAGAGTGCAAAATCGTTGCTAGTACAGCATGGAATGAATCTTTGTGCTGAGAAAATGAATTATATTAAAAAAAAAAAAAAAAGAGTGGAATATTGTTGATTCCTGAGGAAGCCTCACAAAGGCAGGATGGTGATGGTTTATGATATGTATGTTCTTGATTAAGTCTCCTTGCTAATTTTCTTTTAGTGCATTCTTATCATGGTTAATGGAAAAATTCAACTCGTGCAGCAGCACCTGAATGTTTTGGTGACATTTTCTAAATCCCTGAGGTTGTAATAATTCCAAGGCAATATATTTGTGGAACTTTTAATAACAAATGTGGAGGCTGGTATGAATTCAGGCATTAACACTGCACAGAAAAAGAGCTGTGAAGGTGTACAATTACTGGAGAACTCCATGGCTCTGCCACTGGAAGAGTAATTAAAGGAAAATAAAAGAGTTGGTGGATGTATTTCAAGGGAGTAGCAAGGCTGACAAGACTGCACAGTTTGCCTTCAGCAAGGTAATTTGCTCACAAAATGCTGCATGTCAGATTTTTGGGTCTTCTTTTGACCTCTATATAAGGTTTGAGAGAATCAAAATAAATCTTAGCATGGCAGTGAGGAGATGAAAACAGGCTCATGTGAGCCAATAAACCAAATCCTGACAGTGGCAGTGATTACTGGGATGAGAAACAAAAAAGGAGTGGATGTGCTTTAGGCGTTCTGGAATTATTGTTGTACCTTGGTTCCCACTGGCCATAATCAGCTTTTAGAATGTGGTAGGGGAAAAAAAGTGGTGAAATTTACTGGATCATTGTGAATAAATATTTCACAGAGGGTAATGCATTCAGGTAAAGCAATTTTTTTTTTCCTTGCAAATGTTTAATGGCACATTAGACCTATCTCTAATGTATTGTAAATGATTAGTGGAATAATCTTGAGGAATGACTCTGAGACCATTGCTGACTTGAACATATTTATTACTGAGAATTCCATTTTGACATACCAGTGGTGTGACATTGTTTTTGGAATTTGCATAACAAAACTTCTGGGTTGCCTACTTTAGAGAGCACTGAAAAATAGGTTAGTGATAGTACGAAAAATAGAAGAAAATACACATTTCCATCAATATTCCAGCCAAGCCAGCAGAGTTTTATACAGAATTTTAAGTGTTCCAAAGGAGGAAAACAGATGAGAAGAATGGATCAGCCAGAATAAAATCTTATTAATGAGCACATAAAATTCATCCCCTTGGTGAAGCAATGGTGAAAGATTTTCTCTCTTTCTTGTAGCCTGGACAAGCCTGTCTCTGCAAAGCAAAGAGAATCCTTTCCCCCCTCTTTTATATTGTGCGCAAACTCTTTATTTTCATTCCACCTTCAGAGCTACAACATATTTTGAATTATTATTAAGATGACTTTTCAGTGGGAGATAACTGTTTCTCTTTAAACACCCTGATCTGAGCCTAGCAGTTACAATCTTCAGCTCTGCCCTCCCAGAGCTGATGCTGAACTCTCCAGCCCTGCCTTGTGATTGCTGCAGTGCTTCAGGAGACAAAATGCTGCTTCAAATCCAGCACAAATGTTCCCAATGACACCGCTCAGAAGAAGCAGCTCTGGTGAAATGTCAGGGAATTGTCACTTGCATGGCTGGCTCTGCAGTGGGCTGGGCTTGCTTGGATGAGTAACCTGAGTGGGATACAGTGAAGTGTTTCAGGATTTCAGGTCTTTCTGCTTGTCTTTGTCGCTTGTTTCCTCTCTGTCAGCGTTTTCTGTGGTGTCTCAGATCACAGGAGTGCTGTCAGTGCCAGTTTGGGATCAACACCCACTGCAGGCGCGGAGCTGCTGCGGCACCAAACCCTTTGTGCTTCAGAATTGCCAAATTTGGAGCTGAGCCCAGAGTGTGGCGCTGGGAGCGCTGATGGTTTGGGGTGTGGGATTGGCTGTGGGGCCTGGATTGGTTTGGCTGCTCTGTGGGAGGGGGGCTGTGAGGGTTTTTGGGTTGTTTCTGTGAGCAGACAGCCCCAGCCCTGTCCCTGGGTGCTGCTGGGCGCCCTGGCCATGGCAGGGGTGGCTTTGGGGGCACCTTGGGGGCACCTTGGCAGCTGCTCTCCCACAGCTGATGGAGCCAAGACCTTTGTTTCTTGTTTCCTTTGTTAATTTGACATTGATAATTGAAGTACTGCGGTGGTGTTCACAGGGGTCCCAGGAAGAGGGAAGAGAGGAGGATCTGACTCCGTGTTTCAGAAGGCTTGATTCATTATTTTATGATACATATTATATCAAAACTACACTAAAAGAATAGAAAAAAGGGTTTCATCAGAAGGCTGGCAAGGAAAGCAAAAGAATGTAATGAGAACAAAGGCTTGTGACTGACCACACAGTCTGATACAGCTGGGCTGTGATTGGCCATTCATTAGAAACAACCACACGAGCCCAATCCCAGATGCCCCTGTTGCATCCCACAGCAGCAGATAACCATTGGTGACATTTTGTTCCTGAGGCCTCTCAGCTTCTCAGGAGGAGAAATCCTAAGGAAAGGATTTTTCATGAAAGATCTCTGGACAGAGCACAGCCAGGACAGAGCTGCTCTTACAAACAGCACGAGGAGTGGGCAGCACTGACTGCACCCACACCCTGTCACTGTGCTGACACTGCAGGCACCCCTTGTTTGAGCTCTAATAAACAGATTACACTGAGCTTTCACCTCACAAAGAATATTTAAATCAGCTCATGGAGCTCCAGCCTAAGGGCTGGCTGGGGCTCTGTGCAATTCTCAGGGTGTTTAGGAGGTGACCAAGTGTCCAGGGTTGTTTTGTGTGTTTTTGAGCACAGCTGTCAGTGAATTTGCCTTCCAGCTTTACACCTTTTTAGATGTGTTAAAGGATTGTTCAAGAGCTCTTCCTGAGTTTGAGCTCAGAATTGAGTATTTGCTGTAGAAAAATGTCAAATTCAGGACCAGGTTTTAATTTCAGGTGGGTCAATGACCTGGAAATCTGTTCCTAGAAATTCTTTGCTAAGCGGTGTTAGAAGTTCTGTAGGGAGGATGTTCTTGCTGTGTGTGACATTATCCACCCTGAATCCCAATTCAGCATGCATTTTTTGCCCTTTGTTCTTTTTCTTTTGGACTTTTTATGGTTTTTAGTCCCAGCCCTGAATTTCACTGAACAACTGAGTTTACTGAACTATTTGGCTTTTTTTTTTTTTTGGTGTTTTTTTTTTGTTTTTTTTTTTTTTTTTTTTTTTTTGTTTTTTTTTTTTTTTTTTTGTTTTTTTGGTTTTTTTTTGGTTATTTATTTTCTGGAATGCAGGCAAATTACAGCTGGGATGCAAATTTGTACATCAATTCCTTTTTTTTTTTTTTTAATCTTTCTGTTAAAAAGAAAATCTTGAACTAACCTAAATTCAACACTTTGCTGTCCATTACAAAGGTAGGGGAAATAAAATTCAAATTTGTCATGTGCCAGACTGAAAGTAGAGCTGAAGAGTTTGGGGAGGGAGGAGGAGCAGGAGGCTGTGGTGGACAGAGGTGCTGTGGGGAAAGCAGTCCCACATTTATTGATTGTTTCTGTGCAGCTGCTCTGAAGGATTTCACTGCCCCAAATCAATAACAACTTTCATCAGTCTTAATGAATCAAAGTGACAACTGAAAGTTTTAAGAATTGGTGATTTCGGCTTGAAATACCAAATATTTGTCTTCTGTATTTGTACACCACAGACAGGTTTTTAACACAACAAAACCAAGGCCACCCTTTCTTTAACAGAAAATTCAGCTCAATCAGTTTCCTCTCATTGGCCTTGCCCAACTGAGCTTTGTGAATTTGGAAATGTTTCTGCATTTGCTGTTTGCTCATTTGTTCAGAGTAGAATTTTATCACTTGCTCATCTCTCGTGGGTTTTTGTGCATCAGTGTTTGGCTGGGCTTTAAACTGTTGACTTAGTATGCAGTCAATTGATACATTTTCTACTGGTTTGCAGTAATTAAACTGAATTAATTGAGCTGTTCTGTTGTTTGTAGTAAGTACAATGGTGTATTAGTACTTAATAGCTTTACCACTCCATTTTTGTGGTTCTGCAGCTGTAATTGGACTTTACACAGGCAGTTAAGGTATTTATTCTCATTATTTTTATTTTAATAGCTAATATTTAAGCCATGCTTTTAGCTGAGTACAATTTCTTCTGCTGCCTGGCACTTGTTGATGATAAATATGAAGTAAATTATGTATATGCTTTGTCCATATGAAAACACTCCCACCCATGCTGCTGATTGGCAGCTGGATTTAGGATATGAATTAAAACCTTTTCATTTGTCCAGCCTGGACAATTTTCAACCCATTTAGAGGAGCTCATAGTCCATTTATCCCTTGCCAATCTACAAATTTGGCTACAGGGATACTATAGGTCATTCTGTCAGAAGTCTTTCTATTATTATAATTAAAATAGAAAATTTCCTTCATTGTTTAATAAAAATGAGATTTTGATGATAAACTCTTAAAATTTTAGAACATAGTTTTTTTTTTAATCCAGGAAAGCAGCAACAGTTTCTATGTCGAAAGCCTGACTTTGTTAGAAAAGAAAGGTTTTTTAGTGTAATTATGTCTTTGTAAAGGGGAAAAAGTCTTTGAAGTATCTGTGGGAATCAATCTCCATAAAAATTTAATGTCACCTTGATGTTTTAATTGTGTGGGATCAAATGCAAAAAGGCAGAATGCCTGGTAGCTCAACAAGTTCTGATCTATCTCTTCCTGTAATATTGAACTTCTCAGAGCCATTTATCAAGTTGGAGAAGAAAAGGAAACATTAAATGTTAAATATTTCTTGGGTTCCAGCTGTGGTTTGTCAGCTATTTCTGAGCCCTTTAATTGAACATGGAAAATAAGCAGTGGGGCACTTTTTGCAGCTACTAAACAGGGAGAGATGTGGCTGTGGATTTCTGCCAAGGTATTTTCCAGATTTGGAGTAAGAATTGAAACAGCAGGAGGCTTCATGACCGGTGGTTTTTCATCTTTCCCTTTTCAACTCGGGGAGTTGCAGCTAGGGAGGCATTTTTAGCCCAGAAAACCCAGAAGGAAATTTTTTTTTCCTGAGATGTGCAAGTGCAATGGAGTTGGTCTAATGTGTGTGAGAAGCGTCTGATGGCCAACTGTGTGAAATTTCTCCTGGCAAAATATCAGTTCCTTGCTCAGGAAGTTATTGGGAATCAACGGGGATGCAGGAAGATGTTTAATCAGAGAACAGGGTGAAAATCTGCCTAGGAAATAAGATTTCCTGTGTATTTAATTATTTTCCAGCCCACTGACTTGGGGGCTGGGAGTAAAGTATGTTTTTCTTGTGTAAGACCATTCACAAGAACAAAAATAACTGTACAAGTGTGACTATTCCATAGTTTTCTTTCCCACTTACTGTATTAAACATGCTAGGAAGAATGTCTGAAATGTTATCTGGGGATTTTAATAATTTACTGTAATTTATTATTTCAGAAACTGATTTAACATTGCCATGTTGTGAATAAAAGTGCAGTTTTAAAGATAAATCACTAAATGGAGATTTTGAGTTTATGCTCTAAAATTTTCTCCCCCAATTCTATTACTGCAACATAATGTGAAAACTCAGTAGATCAGAAACCATATTTATTTTGATTTGTTGTTTTTTTTCCTAAACATACTTTAGTGAAAATAAATCCCTGAACAACTGATATAAATACAAACTGTTCTTAAAGGAGGAGCATCTTTAAGCATCAAATATTTTATGTGCCTATCAACGTGGTCACATCTCTTGAAATGGGTGAACCAGGTGCAGAGCTTTCCTTAGAGCTCAGGTGTTAAAGTGCAATCCTTTCTGATTAGGGAGATGAAATGCCCATTGTCCAACGCTGATGGAGTGGAAAGAATGCACTTCAAACCCCATAAAAGCCACCTGAATGCAGAGACCCCTCAGCAGTCCTAAATCTGAGCCCATGGGGGTGAATTCCTGGCTTCAGGAGCTCATCCTGTGCGCCCCAGAGCAAGGCTGGGCCTGCAGCCTTGGCCCAGAGTCCAAATCAAATATCTCAGTCACGGCCACGGCCACAGGTGGGCTGGTCTTGCACACCCTGCATTTTATGAATAGTGATTTTTTCATTGATTAATTTTCACGTTCTCATCAGAATTTCTCTGAATGAAGAGGAAATTCTTTGTTCTGAAAGGTGGCAAGAGTAGGGACACCCAGGTCTTGCCCAAGGGAATTTACAATAATTGAATTTCCTTGTCTCAAGGAAAACCCTCTGTAGGAATGGGGTCTTCATCTGCCCAATAATTAGGAGGATTTTGTGGCATCATGCAGTGTTGTTTCCCTAAAGATCTTTTATATTTGGCCCATGCCCATTCTGAGTATGGGATACTTCTGTGGTTTGATGTAGAAAGTGTGATAAAAATCAGGTTTGTACCCTGTGGAAAGATAAATGGAAAACCAGGGCTGAGCTTTGGACATTAATACATTATAAATACAAATTGCAAGTGAATGGATTTAATTATTTTCTTCTTTCTTCTAAGTGACCGTCCAGCAAATCAAACATGGGGAGTTTGCTCTTTTGTGTGGCTTCTCAATTGGCTGCTGTGAAAGAAAATGAATATGAAGAGAAGTTAAACATGCCTTGGTGTGTTCTGCCTTTGAATGCACTGAAATATTAGTGCATTGAAGGAGATTACAACATGAACTCAATTACCACATTGTACTTCCACTGCAATTTTTCTCAATTTAGAGGCTGCTTATTCTATTAAAAGAGAGGACTTGAACTAATGGTGATTGGTGATCTGCCCTACCGACTTTTTTTTTTTTCCTGATTTAAATCAAGTTTCGCTGTGCCATTGAGGATATCATTTAATATCTGTCAGTCCATTTATCCAATTTGGAAACAGAAAAGGTCCTGGAACGCACATCTTCAATAGCACAGAGCAAGCTGAGGGTGTAATAGGTGGAAATGCAAATAAGGGCTGGAAGCATCCCCAATTCAGATGTTCCCAGGAGCCTTCCTGGGTGCTGGAGCCCAGCTCTCTGTCCTAGCAGGCTGCCAGAGCAGTCCCTGCTGTCATTTTTGGCATGTCCAGACTAATGAGCTGTGCACAGAGGTCCCAGCCCTGGCTTGGCAGGCAGAGGTTCCAGAGGGTGCCTGGCAATGAGGCCACGTGGGCTCTGCCAAACCCCACTCGGGTTCTGCAGCATCATCTCCACGCTAAGCCACTGGAAAATGTTCAATCTCTCTTCCCATCCGTGGTGCTTTTAGGGTTTCGAGCATTTAGAGCATCTTTAATTACCATTATTGAAGGTCTTTCAGCTTGGGAAATTGGGAATTCGTGTCAGCAGAGACCCCACCATGGTAATTGGCATGTTGTGGCAATGCCTGCACAGTGCTGTTCCTATTTCAGTCTGCTGCAGAAAAGATTGTTTGCTGATTTTCCCAGAAGTATAAAATTAATTCAGTCCAGGCTCTATCGAGTAATTTTTGTTTATGAAAATGAAATTGCAATTTCTCAAACTGTGAATTATTAAAGTCTGCTCTGCTCAGAAAGATTTGGAGATCCAGAGCAGCTCCCTTTCCCTTTATTTCCTTCACACAGAACAGTTTTCTGTGTTACGATGGGAGAGCATCAATCCCTACATTTTCTTGGCACAGCTGTGCCACCAGCTTTGCTGCTCTGGACACTTGTCTTAGCTGCTGACTTCTGTCCTGTGGATTTTCTGGTTCCATGGTAGTTTATGATGTTTATCCCATGTGAGATGCTGGGATGACCCTGTTCCCTTGAATGATGTGCAGGAACTTTGCTTTCTTTCCAAAACCAGTGAATAATACACAGACTTCATCAATTATCTCCTCAGAGTTTGTCATTGATGCATTTTAATATCTCATCATGTGCCCAGTGGATTCAGGAGCAAGACAAATATGTTGACAAGGACTATAAATGACTTTGGTATTGACCATCAGTCATTTTAATTAGCAAATCTCTGAATACAGTGGAATCAATTTGTTCAATTAGAAATTAATAGAGGCTCCTTGTCAGGGTATGATGTTGGTTTTGAAATGCTAAAATTGGCAGCATTACCAGATGCTAAAGACAAAAAATAATTGGAGCAGCTGGAGTAGAAATGGGATATTGTTAAATGTGCTCCTGGTTTGTCACGTTCTCGTTTACAGAAGGGCTCTTTGAAGTGAGGTGGCAATGAAATTGGTCTCTGACTGGATTTGGATTTGATCATTTCTTTCTGCTGAATAATTACACCCTTAATTTTCGTGACTAAAAGCTGGTAATCCAGGACATAATGAATGAAACTTTAATTCACTAATTGTAAGCTGATCGCTCACTGATGTAATTAATAACCGAGGTGAGTTCCTCGAGGCTGCTGCGAGGGCAGCTCAGGTTCTGACAAAGAGCAGAAGTGGTGGCAGAGGGGACAGGACCCCTCCTGCAGGATCGTTTCATGTCCAGTGCTTTTGCCTTTTCTCTGAGACAACAAAGAGCATTAAACGGAACCGATATAATAAATGTAAATATAAGCGAAGATCTCTTAATTAAGCAAAAACCCAAATCAAATTATTAACCACCCCCTCTCCCCGCAAAAAATCCCAAACACCCCAACCAAAGGGGAAAAGCAAAACAAAACAATTCAGAAATAGTTTGGGTTCAGACTTGTGAGTGAAGGTGAGAAAACTCTCCAGTGCAGTTTGAGTGGTTCATTTACACCTCGTAGGAGTCTTTATACAGAAGTGTAAAACAGGAGATTTTTTTCTGAGCTCACTCTTCCTAATGATTACTCCCTCCTAGTTCCATTTATTTCAACATGGATAAGATGCAGATTAAAGGGTGGCAGAATATTTTGCTCCTAAATGTGGTTTACCAGTTGATTTTCACTTCCTGCATGGGGAGAGTTTAAGATAAATGCCTTTCCATGACTGGAAAAGAAGTTTCTGGGTGCTGGATTGAAGTGCAATTTTTGTGAGCATCTCTGTTAAAAATATAGTTGATTTACATCTGGTTTGGTTTTTCTTTTTTATTTTTTTTTATTTTTGTGGAGTGTTAGAGCCTGGTGTTCATTGCTGTCATTTTCTGCTGCCTGGTGAGCCAGGAGTGCTGCTGTCATTAGTGCACTTTCTGTGACATTTCTGTCAGCACTTTCTTTCACCCAGGTATTCTCCTCTTCTCTAGCAAAGAAGGATCTTTTTAACTTTTAACTCTGCTTATGACTCTTTCTTACACACTTTTAATTTGCTGCTAAGAATAACAGCTGGCTTGCAGTGCATCACCTCGTGCTGGAAAGGTGTGACAGCAGTTAAATTTTCTGGGATCACCTCTAACTAACTAACATTTCTTGAATTTACACTGTTCAAGGCATTCATTTGTAATTTACAAATCAGAAAGAATTTTGAGATAATGCCGGTTCAGTAACTTCAATTAGGCTCAGCTCAGGCTTTTGAGTTCTTCTGTACGATTTTGTGATTTCATGAAACAGAGAAGAGGGAGAGAAAGGAGCATCCTTCCATTTCCAGTCTCAGAAATTCTGATGACTGGAAACTGAGTGTGTGAGCTTTGGGCAGCCACTGCTTTGTGCAAGTCAAGGAGAAAGAGCTGGGTAATTTCTTGAGTTATTAAAAACAGCCCAAAAATCAATTTTCAGAGTTACCCTTTCATATCTTTTTCCTCCCTGCTGCAGGTCACTCCTGCTCAGCTCTGCTCTTTTCCTGTGTGAGAGAGTTTATCTTGATGGGGGTTTCTACCAAGTGACTTTTTCCCTCCTGGAGCTCGCCCTTCCTGCCCTGTGTAGTTCTCCTAATGGAAATAAATTCCTGAGAGCTGGAGACTGGCTCAGTAGAAGGCAGGCCCAGCTTTGTAATGAGGAGGGAGTTCACAGCATTTATATTGTCATTTATATTGTCATTTATATTGTCATTTATATTGTCATTTATATTGTCATTTATATTGTCATTTATATTGTCATTTATATTGTCATTTATATTGTAATGAGGAGGGAGTTCACAGTCATTTATATCGAGATCATCGCCACAATGATGACCAGAAGGAAGGGTTTCCATTTGAATGAAAATATGGGTCGATTCTTTTCCTCAAATACTCTGTTTCTGCATATTTTGATGCCCAAATATTGTGATTTTTCTGCCTTTATCCAGGCTGATATATTTGCTGGTATTGGTCATCAAATTCTCTGAGGAAATGTCCTTTTTTCTTTGTTGAAAAATGGAGCACTCGAGATATTGTTATGAAAAATCCTGATCTGAGAAGAATCGTGCCTGCAGGCTCTGCCAGCCTTGGCTGCAGGTGAATCCATCAATATCTGCATTTACAGACACCTCATTCCCTGGACAGGAGCACTTTGTGCTGGGAGCTCAGAGACCCCTGGAGTGGGAAAGGCAGCAGGGACAGACTGCAATGGTTTTAACGTGGATATCTTAAAATTGAAATGTTAGAAACCTTTCCAGAATTTGGAGTCTCAGCAGAGAAGTCGTGCCATGAGCTTGGCAGAGTGGAATAGAGTGGGGAGGTTCCCTGGTTGGTTTATTTCAGGATTCAGGGGCACAGGTATTGTTGTGTCACTTGGGTTGTCTCACATTTCCAGCCTCCTGTTTGGTTCAAGTTCCTGCATTATTGAGCAAACTCACATCATGTAAACACCTCAGGTTCTGCTAGGAGTCGAAGGAAATCAAGGGAAGACGTTCAGATGCTGTGTTACAGTTTGATTTTAACAACCAAAGCGATGGAAATTTGAACACCAGCAGGTTTTCAATGCTCAGCAGAGTTCAGTGCTGAGAAGCTCACAGGGGTTTGTGGTGCTGGGGTAAGGGAGGGGGACAGAAGACAGGGGAAAAAGGTGAAATGCTTAATTACACCCATCAAATTATAATCTATAATGGAAAAACCTTGCTGCAGGTAGAACCAGGTTCTGGTTTTTAAAAAATAATTTAAGGGAGGCATCAAACCATAAACCTACAGAGAATAACAAGTGATGTTACTCCCCTGGAGGGACAGCACAGAACACACAACCTCCAGGTATTTACTTATTATCATCAAACCACATGGTCTGGAAGCAGCAGATTTAAAACAAACTACTGATGAGTTTTACAGGTAGAGCAGGGCACAGTAAAGGAAATTTCCTTGAGATTTGTACATTCTGTGCACTCTTGCAGTGCCAGAATTGGAGCATTTTTTAACTTGACTTCATTGCAGACAGTGTTGAGGAATAATCATGAAATTTACCTGCCTGGACAGTCTATTTGCTTGTATTTCACCTAATGGTAATGAAAAATAAATGCTGTTTTCCTCGCTTGTCAAAGCCCAGTTGTTTAACCCTGATGAATGCAGAGGATAAGAATGTCAGTGATATTTTTACAGCTGGTGACACAGACTCGTAGAACCTCTAATTTACTGTGGTGAGGGGCAACATGTATTCAATATAAAAATTGCCTTTTTTCCTGCAAGAGCTCCTTGCAC
This sequence comes from Agelaius tricolor, assembly GCF_023055355.1. Lineage (NCBI taxonomy): Eukaryota > Metazoa > Chordata > Aves > Passeriformes > Icteridae > Agelaius > Agelaius tricolor. Next base: position 1,971,728 of record NW_027269277.1, read on the forward strand.
ACCTTATTTCCCAGGCAGTCCTGGGGCTATTGAAGCTGGAGGAGTTTTGGAGCAGTTTGAGGTGTGGATTGACCCTGACTGCAAACAGGACAAGGAGTCCCCCCTCATTACAGGGCTGAGCCCTCCCTTGAGGAGGGATCTGGCTGGGGATGAGCAGTGCTGGGGATTGTCTGCTGGAGTTTGAGACATGGGTGGCTTCAAAACACATCCACAGCTCCTTGCATGAACTCATTTGGGGCTAAAAATGTGTTTATGTGGTGGCTTCCCAAATGGTTCTCCTGTGGGATGTGCAGGAAGGGTGAAAGTGAGACAGAGCAGATGTAATCCAGTGCTTTTTAATCATTAGGTTGGTCTGCAACACTTCTTCGCTTTTTTTTTTTCCCTGATCAGCAAGAAAAATGTGCTCATTGAACATACCCTGAGATACGCCTCCTCCAATTTTCACAGTTTAAAAATAAAAGTGATGGAAGTGTCACAATTGGCATTTCTGCTAAGGATGGAGGGGGACAAAAGTTTTGCTATTTGGGCATAAAGTGTTTTAATAGTCCTGGATGCAAAATTTAGCTCTGTTTCTGGTTAAATTGTCCTTTTTTTGCCATCAGCCAGAGCTAAGTTGTCTACAAGTGCAAACTACTAACTTGTTCACCTGTAATTATGACCTTCTCAGGCTATTTTTTGAGTGGGGAATATAATAATAGTGCTTAGAAAGCAATAAAACTTGTCTGTTTGCAAGTTCGCTATTTAAAGAATACCTGAGAAACCTGAAGGATAAGGAATAACAAAATCCTGTCTTGGGGAGCTTTTTGAAAGATTGACAGATGCAGAGATAAAAGGGATTGGATGTAAGAAAAATAAAAACTGCAAGGGATTAAAGTAATAATGTGGATTTAGAAATCAAAGTGCTGCTAAATTACATGATAAGAGAATGAGGGCTTTGGCAGTAAGTTCAATACAACAATAAAAACAATAGAAATGGTCAGGAAAAGGAGAGGAGGGAGGATAAAAGCAGGAAATGAGTTGTGCTAAGATGAGGAGGAGAAGGAAGTCCAAGCTCCATTCACAAATAAAAGTACCAATAATTGCAGAGCTGCTGTTTATTTACACAGGCAGGTGGATTTGTGTCTTGAGTAAGATTTTAAAGTTTTTTTCTGTCCATTAAATAGAAGTAGCCTTAAATAAAATATCTATGCCTCCCTCATTGTGGAAATGAGAATGTTGACAGTCCAGAAGGCAGCAAAGAGAGAATTAAACCTTGCTGGGAATTAAACCTTGCTGGGTTTTCTTCAGTTGTGCTGCAGATGGGATGGACCAAGCTTCATTTCTCTGGATTTTCTGTTCCTTCTGGTACTGTTGACTTCCTTAGCACAGATTGATGTCACAGCTGTGGCACAGGGTGGTAAAATATTTTTAATATGCGATTAAATCGATAGTTTTTTTAAAAAATCCATGTATCTCTAGAGCTGACTCTGTCCATTAAAATTGTTTCATTGCCAAAGAATAGTGACTTTGAGTTTATAAAGATGGTGGGAATCTTTTTACTGGAATTCTGTCCTTTAAATGTTTCTAGAGTCTGACTGCATGATAACTTCTTAGGAGTTCCTGGATGTAGCTGCTCAGGGAGCTCTCACAGGAGGCTGTGGTTCCAATGATGTGACTTTTTAAAAGAAAACAGCGCCCTTACAAGGGACAGTGAGGGAAAAAAAAGTGTTAATAACTTGGTATTTTCCACATGCATGTCCAAATGACTGCACTTTAGACATAAATGTTGAGAGAAGAACTAGAAAAACCAAAAACTAGGCATTTCTTTGTTCAAAGCATAGAACTAAAATGAGCTTTTGCCAGGAGAAGGTGAAGAAAATGCATTGGTAATATTGCAGCTTGACACCAAATTGTGGGGTCTTGTAGAGGGATAGAATGTAAGAAAATAAAGATAGCACAGAAGGCAGTCTCACACCTGAGCTGCAGCTCTACCAATCACCAAAGAGGAGGAACAGGCCTGCCCTTAACAGGCCACAACTGTGTCCCAAAAGAAGAAGAGTGCTACACAAGAGTGGGGTAGCTGGGTAAGGAGAGAGATGGAGTTTGTTGGTTTGTGCTGTGAGGGGAGATGGAGTTTGTTGGTTTGTGCTGTGAGGGGAGATGGAGTCAGTCCTGCGAGGCGCTGCCCACGAGAAATCACCAAGAAGGGGATTTGGGAGCTTTGCAATAAGATAACAACAGGGTTGGGCTTGGTTTGTAGAGGTGTTACCTGAAATAAATGGCTCACTTTTGGTGTGTGATTAATATTCATTTAATCAGTATGACTTTTATTAACGTTTCTGTTATTGTAATAATTTTGTGTTCTTTGTGAAAGAAAAGGAACACGCAATCTATTTTCACCAATCAAAATACCTTGGAGGAGGAACCTAAGACTGAAGAAAGCAGGAGAGAAAGGGTTGGAGCAGTGGGAAGTAATTTCTTGGGTGTCCTGTCAGAGCTGTCAGCAGGGCCTTGGCACTTCAATATTTTGTGCTGTTTCTCCCCCGTGCAGGCAGAAAGGAAGTCGGTTCAGAGAAGATTGCTCCTAATTACACAGAGATAGAACATTTCAGAGTGGGGCATGGGGATTTGGCCATGTGACACCCATTAATGTTAATGGCACCCCTGCAGCTCAATCACTCTTCCCTGTTCTGGCAAAGGGGTCCTGGAGAGCTTGCACAGAGCCTGCAGTGTCTGTCACACAGCTGGGCTGGAGATGCTGCTCCTGGGAGAGCCCCTGGCACAGCACGACAGAGGAGCCCTTCCCTACACTGACAATTCTCTTTTTTTTTTTTTTTTTGGGGTAGAAAGATACGTTTTAATCTACTTGAAGACTGTAATTTTTCTACTGCTTTTTTTTTGGTAATTAGCGATTTGAGCCTGTTAATTATTTGGAGCAGTCCCGCTGTTGTTCTTTGTGGCAGCAGGAGGCAGAAGCAGCACCTCTGCGGTGGGTGTGATGCTGAGGAGAGCTGGGTGGTCAAACAGCATTTTCCCTTCATCCTGATTGTGCTGTGGTGTTATCATTGTGTGAGGAAAGAGCTGGTGTGTTGCCTGTGCTGTAAAGGCATGGTGGGAGTGAGTTATGTAACTTCTGGGAGAAAAATGGGAGGGGAACTTTGGACTCTGCTCGACCAGCATCCATGGCTGACTCCTTCTGTGGATCACAAAATGGATGGAAAGTTCATTTCATGAATTACTCCCAGAAAACTTAAACTATTGAGTACTTTAGTGTAAAAATAGAGATATTAAAATTACAAATTTCAGTGTAATAAAACCTCTTTCCTTGGGAGATAGTTCATTACAAAAAGCAGATGAAAGTAGTTCTTTAACATCTCATTAGAATTCTCCCTATTCATGCTAAGTCTGAATATCCAGAGTAATTACTTTAAATGCCTCTTTCTTTTTATTCCCTTTTATTTTATTGTTACTTTATTGCTGTCACTTTATTACTATTATTCATTTTTACTATACTTTATTATTCAAAATTACACTTACAAAGGACTTCTCTGATTTTTAGGAGCCGAGATTTTTCTTTTCCTCTCTGAATAGAGCGAGCCGGAGATGGAAAATTAGAGAGAATGAATAAATAGACAATTAAAACAATAAATAAATTCCGCAGGTTTTGTAAGCTGGATCAAAGCCAAGATTCCAGTGGTTCTATTCATCCTTGGCTGAGCAAGCTGCACGAGGAGAGCCCATGCTGAGAACAGCAGCAGATCAGCAGAAGCTGTAATGCAGCAGCACAGCTAATTAGAATTCCTGTAGGCTTTAGCAACAGGTCTGCAAAACACAACAATTAAGATTTGACTGTGAAAACGTGACTCTGATGTTTCTGAGATGAGAAAAACCAGCCCAAAATTACCCCGTTGAAAATTATCGCTTAAAAATACATATATTTTATACAGTTGGATGTATAATGCATTTGCTGCCACAGTGATTTTTGTATTTACTGCAATCAAAGTTAGCAGCAATTTAATTTCTCAATAAACTGTACAATATGGACATTTCTGCAAGCTGATACTCATGTGGAGCTAGGTTGGTAGATAAATACTTTATCTTTTCAGGGGAAAATGTGTGTATTTACCCAAAAGGTGAGCTTTGAGGAAGGAAAATGACTGCTCACAATAGATGTGCATGGAGCCTTCTTGATATTTATGTCTGGGAAGTAACAGTTAATTGAATCAGCTATTTTCAAATGCAATTGCTTCTGGTGGGCAAAGTCTAGTAACAACTGAAGGTGTAGTTTGGAGGGAGGGAATTGATGGTTAGGTTTGTCATTCACCTGTGAATTATCCCGTTGAAGAGAAAGATGGAAAAAAATCCATCTGCCAGGTGGATGTGTCAGTGCTTTTATTAAAATATTCCTTACAGGTGAGGGCGTGGGTCTGGTTTAACCTGCAAAGGAGGTTTAAAAAGCTCTGTCTGGCTCTCCTTTTGTGTGTTTGCAGTAGAATTTTGTAGGTGGAGCCTTGTTTGGTGCTGCTGCTTGTGGCTGGCTCAACCAAGTGCGAGGATATGAACGTGTTGTGACAGTGGGGTTGTCACCATGGCTGTCTGGGGGCAAAAAAAAAAAAAAAAAAGAAAAATTCCGGGAGATTTGCATGGTAGAATCTGTATTTTTTTGGCTTTTTTGGTTGATTTTTTGTTGTTGTTGTTTTTTTGGGAGGGTTTTTTTAGTGTAATGAGTTTTGAACAAGAGACGTTAGGTGTCTGGATTAAATTTTGATTTCTTTGAAATTTCTTAAAGAATTTTTTTCTTTCAATTTCTGGGCTGTATCCTGATGTGTATCCCAGGCTGTGAATTCTGGGCTGTATCCTGATGAATATCCCAGTGTAAGGCTCTATCCTGGGCTCTACATCCCAGTGTGTATCTCAGGTTATATCCCCACGTGAGTCTCTGTCCTGGGCCGTGTCCCAGGATGTATCCCTGTGTGTATCCTGCTCTGAGGCTGTGTGTCCCTCTCTGTATCCTGGTGTAAGGCTCTATCCTGGTGTCTCTCCTGGGCTGTAGCTCCTGGTGTCTATCCCAGTGTATTTCCTGGGCTCTATCCCGGGTTATCTCCTGATCTAAGGCTGTCCATGTGCTGGGCTCTGTCCTCTTGTAAGGCTCTGTCCCGGTGTATTTATCTCCTCTCCCGGGCTCTATCCCGGGCTCTATCCCGGTGTATCTTTCTCCCGGGTGCTCTATCCCGGTGTATCTCTATCCAGGGCTCTATCCCTGTGTATCTCTCTCCCATGTGCTCTATCCCGGGCTCTAGCCCGGTGTATTTATCTCCTCTCCCGGTGTATCTCTCTCCCGGTCTCTATCCCGGTGTATCTCTCTCCCATGTGCTCTATCCCGGTCTCTATCCCCTTGTATTTATCTCCTCTCCCGGTGTATCTCTCTCCCGGTCTCTGTCCCGGTGTATCTCTGTCCCGGTGTATCTCTCTCCCATGTGCTCTGTCCCAGGCTCTATCCCGGTGTATTTATCTCCTCTCTATCCTGGTCTCTATCCCGGTGTATTTATCTCCTCTCCCATGTGCTCTATCCCGGGCTCTATCCCGGTGTATTTATCTCCTCTCCCGGGCTGTATCCAGGGCTCTATCCCGGTGTATCTCTCTCCCATGTGCTCTATCCCGGGCTCTGTCCCGGTGTATTTATCTCCTCTCCCGGGCTGTATCCAGGGCTCTATCCCGGTGTATCTCTATCCTGGGCTCTATCCCGGTGTATCTCTCTCCCATGTGCTCTATCCTGGGCTCTATCCCGGTGTATTTATCTCCTCTCCCATGTGCTCTATCCCGGTCTCTATCCCGGTGCATTTATCTCCTCTCCCGGTGTATTTATATCCTCTCCCGGTCTCTATCCCGGTGCATTTATCTCCTCTCCCGGTGTATCTCTCTCCCGGTCTCTATCCCGGTGTATTTATCCCCTCTCCCGTCGCCGGGTGCGTGCCCGCAGCTCTGGAGCTGCAGCTCCATCTCCTGGACAGAAATCTCCGCTCCATCCTCAGGCCCGTTCCGTACTTTGTTACTGAAATTCTGAATTGTGCTTACAGCTCCCCGCCGTGTGTGGGGCCTGGCCCTGCAGCACAGTTTAACTGCACAAAGGGGTGGTAAATAAATAACTTCTCCCTGTTTTTATTTTCCCTAATAATACAAAATTCATCCAGAGTTTTAGAGAAGCTGTCCTTAGAAACGAAGGTAATCAGATCCCAACAGGTCTTGCTGTTGAGTTTGAGGTTATCTTTAAATGGCATTTATTCCACACGCACTGGGAGCAGTTCAGAACAGCTGCTGTGAAGCCAGGCTTAAAAAGGTTAAGGTAGATTGCCTCCAGTGTTATGGACTTCTCACTGAAAAACCAAATCACTGCCTCAGTGTTTCAGTGCTTTTTTTCTTTGTTACTCCTCTCATAAATTAGTGCTTCAAGTGCAGGAGGTGTTGCATAGAACTCTGATAGTGCTGTGTTTCAAGTAGAATATTTTCCTTTGAGGTCTAAATAATCCATTATCACAATTATTTTTTAAGTGTTTTGTGTTTCAGAAGCTGTGTTTTTTCAGGGAGTAGTTTATTTTCAGTACAGATCTAAATTTATATCTGTAATATAAATTTATACGATTTCCTTATAAATTTATAAGGTGACTGCCAGGTTGTTGTCACTGTCACACAGAGAAGTTTTTTAGGGAATGGCAGTAATCACTGAAGGAATGGTTTATGTACAGAATAAAACCATCAAAGGAAGATGTTTTCCATCCATAGCTTGTATCAGAAGCGGAGTGAGTTTCCCTGTGGCCTGAGCAGCAAGGAGGGAATCCTGCCCCCAGTTTCTGAGCACACAACACATCAGCTATGTCAGCCAAGCTGGACAAAAATGGCCAAAATCCATTCAATCTCAGTCAAGTGTCACAAGGCCATAATTCCTCAGAATTACCTTGCTGGTTCTCAGGCCACCCCACAGAGTCTCACAGCCTTGGCTCCACTGTGCACACACAGCTACAGACAATTTCCCAGCTGCTGCTCTGACATCACAGTGGCTTAATTTTAATGTTCTATAAACACTGTTTGAAAAGCTTGGCTTTAATAATATAAAATTATTATTTTATATTATTATAAATTTTTTATTTTATATTATTATAAAGCCACCTCCGGCTCTTGGTGGCTTCCTCTGCATCAAAACTCATGTGCTGCTGAATTATTTGTGTATAATCCTTCTACAAGGATGGGTCTGGCATCAGTGCTGCTGGAAATTGAAGTTTTCATGGTTATTCTGGGACTTCTCTTGTCTTTCCACTCGTGTTAAGTTCAAAGGTAATGTGCTTTAAAAATTATTCCTGGAATTCCCTTCTGGGATTTTGTAATAAATTCTGCGAGCAAACAAACAAAAATCAAACAAGAAGAGAAAAAAAAGAGCAGCAACACTCTTACAGACAGATGTGTGTTATAGTTCTATGTGTGTAACTGGGACTTTTTGATCCTGTTATTCTTTGAACTGTGTCTTTTTGAGGAGTGTAAGTAAAAAATGTCAGAAAGCAGATACTTGAGATCTATTTGGCAGATAAAAATAGCACTTAGAGAAGGTGTATTTTACTTGGAGTTATAAGAAATCCTATTTTGCAATGAGGAAAGAAACTGTTGTGAAGTATTTCACACCTTTGGTGTCAGTTCTTCCATTCTCTGTGCCCCACTGCTTCTCAGGGCTTCCTCTTCCCTCTGAAAAGCTTCAGCTTTTGGTGGGAGAAAAAAGTTTTGAGAATATTTATTTAGTTTTGAAATGCTTTCTGTTGGCTTAAGATAGCAATCATAAGAACCTGCTTGTTATTAAGTGTGAATGGATGATGTAGATTTTCTTTCCAAGTTTACAGTAAAATTTCAAGCCCAAAAACCCCAGAAACTCAAAAAAAAAAACCAAAAAACAAAAAAAAAAACCCCAAAAAGACAAACCCCAAAAACCAAGACTGATAACTTTCCCAAACTGGAAATGTGTTTAATTTTAGGGAAACAGATGAAGTCCTGTCCCTCCTGGTTCTTTTGGAAGCAAAGGAGATCTCAAGATCCCTCAGGTGCCCCCACAAACCCCACAGCATGCCCAAGCTCAGTTACTCCCAGCAATAAATAATTAGTAATGTCTGAGTAATGCAGTAAATTTTGCTTCTGTAGCTTTTGGACAGTAGGACAGGGTTTGGGAGTTAAATTAATAGCACAGTGCTCAGTGAGAAAGAACTCCCTCTAATTAATGATTCCTTAAAACAAACAAAACCAGGGAGGATTGGTGTTTGCTGAGACTCCAGATTCCCATAGTGTGGTGCACACTGGATGATGCTGTTAGGGAAGACTAACAAAGCAAACAAAAAGGAAAATAACTCATTGAAATGGTTAATTAATGATTTGGGCTTTACATTTATTGTGTGAAAAGCCAAGTTCTTCTTAAATAGTTTATTTCTAACTAATGTGCAGCATGAAGGAGCACCAGGGACACAAGGGACTCTGCAGGATGACAGCTCTTACACAGAATACATTTTACACGTGTCCCTCAAAGCTTTTTAGCTGCAGTCAGATCAGTTTTACAACAGGATAAATAAAATAAAAACAGCTAACAAAAGCTCTCCTCCCCAAAATAAGTCCATTCATCATCTGGTGGTTTCATGGAAAGAAGTTTTCAGCATGGACTAAAAGTACTGGGATCTCTTGGGTAACGTTTTTATTTCCTTCAGAACTTTGAACCAGGTTAGGAAAAGTCCACTACCCTGTGGTTTCAGAGGGAAGCAGGGATTTCAAACACTTACAGCCCTGAATAATTCAGGACATGCTGGTTTTATCCCATTTTTTATGAGCTGGGATCTCTGCCAGGGGTTCAGAAGAAAAGTCCAACCTGTCTGCAGCACTTGTGAAAGTCCCCCAGGGGTTCCTGTTATAGCATTAATATGGATTGTTGTTAAGATAAAGTTACCAAACATTTACAAGATTCACAAAAGGAAAGGTGATGCCCCTCATTCCTACAATAGCATTTCTGACACAGAAATTAAGTTTTAGGATTAAATCCCATCCTCTTGTCTGATATTGCTTCTAAATGAACTGCCAGAAATCCTGGGCAGGTGTGATGGGATCTGATTTTCACAACTGGATTTTATTATTTCAGCCTTATTCACAAAGCTTTAGTAGGCATTCCAAAAACTGCAGAATGATACAATTGTACATAATTTACCTAAATAAAGCTGTAGCTACTGCAAACTTAATTTCTTTCAGCACTGACAGCATAAAAATGGTATAAACCTCAGTTCCTGCTTTGAATTCGGTTCTAAAAGTCTCCTTTTTTCCTACCCTGCGTATCAAATTGAAGTTTTCACAATGTACAGGTATTTTGCCCCAAAGATGAAAGCCTGGAGCTAATGCAGAGAGGCCAAGGGCACTGCAAACTGCCCTTCTGAGCCCTTGCTTTGCACCTTAAGCACCTCTTTACAAGGAGATGTACACAGGCCTCAGCTGGCTGCAATGCTGCTTGGCTTGATGATGCCTTTAATTTCTTCTTTCCAATGAATTCTTCAGAGACTGATTTGATTTGCCTCAGTGCTGAAAATCTGTTCCTCTCCTCCTTCCCAGCACAGATCTGAGCAAAGCTGTCCAGATGTTGGTTATTGGTCTCCTTCCCCTTGAAGAACAAGAAAGGTTAAAGCAGTTTTAGAAGGTCTCCAATTGTCAATTTTTGTCTGATTCTATAATTAACGTTAAATTTTGGGAGGAAATGGGGTTAACTTCCATGTCCAAGCTGTTCTTGCTGTTGGCATTATACAAAGCCATAAAATCAGTGATCAGAGCTGATGCAGTTCCATGCTGATGTCTTTGTCCATGACTGATTCCCTGGTTAGGGTTGGATACAGCAAAATACAGCTTCTTATAGAATTTTCTAGAAATGGAGTATATGCTAGGGGATGAGAACTGGAAAACTGCGGATTTTTGGGGGTTTTTGTCATTTTGAAACTTGCCTGCTGTGTAACCCTGAGGTGTCAGCACAGGAGGGAAGCACAGGCTCCTCATTGTCTCTGCATCACAGCCCAGTGGAACAGGACTTTGTGCTTTGCTGTGGGACAGAAGAGCAGTTAAATACACAAAAATTGGTATTTTCATTCCTTTCGACCGTTCCTGAGTAAATGCAGCTGGGCACAAAATCATTAAACATCAAATAATTAGGAATGAAAACATTGAGCAAAGCAATGCCAAAGGAAATATTCAGTCTTGAGAGTACCAGAACATTGTTACAATGAAACTCTTGCCTTTGTCAGATTCTGGGCTGTTTCAGAGTTGGAAAAGCCATTCTTGTAGGGTTTTATCCTTTAGGAGAAGGGGAGGAGAATTTGTAACTCAGAGTCCTTGCATGGGACAGCTGGGAGCAGCTGCTGCCTTCAGAGTGATTTTAAATTAAAAATATTGTGAAAAGCACTCATGTCACCAATTTCCAGCCCTTAGAACTGATGGAATTGAAATAGGACTCATCTTTTACAGTCTGTCAGTAAGCCCATCACATTTTTGAAGGTTTATTTTCTAAGGGGCATTCACTGACTCTGGGTTATACAGGCTTTTTCCTTAGCTGGCAATTCCAGATTCTGTTTAATGAGGAATGGAGCAAGATGCCATCGTTCCCAAGTCACAATATTGGAGAGGAGATGAAAAGGTGTTCTACCAGCTTTAAATAGATTGGGTTTTGGTGTGAAGGAGCCTGGAGCTTCCCTTGCTGAATGGTTTAGCATTAAACTCATTCAGTCGCTGCTTTTGTGTTCTGGGGCCAGTAAAGTGGCAGCACACAGCACAAAAAATGACTTTTCCTGTGTATTTTAAGAGACAGATTGCACTTTTGCAGACCTGTTAGGGGACGTTATCACATAAATAATAATAATGTAAATAATGTGGGGATGCCTTTGTGAAGGAACCAGGGATCAGTCTGTAAATTGAATATATTTATTCCATCAATATTCAGGATTGATTGAGTGGGGCTGGGGATAACTGGGCATAGCTGGGAGCACTTGGAAAATATTTCCAACAGCTGGAAGTGCTTTAGGGACCCAGAGAGGCAGAGAGTGCTGGTGTTCACAGGGGTCCCAGGATGAGGGAAGAGATGAGAATCTTGACCCCAGGTTTCAGAAGGCTGATTTATTATTTTATGGTATATATTATATTAAAAGAAAATTATATATTATAACTATACTAAAAGAACAGAAGAAAGGATTTCATCAGAAGGCTTGAAAGGAATAGAAAGGAATGACAATAAAATCTGGGACTGCTCACAGCCTCAACACAGGTGGCTGTCATTGGTCATCAAGAAAAAACAATTTCACATGCTGGATAAACAATTCTCCAAATCACATTCCAAAGCAGCAAAACATGGGGAACTGGAAGCTTCTCAGGAGAAAAGATCCTAACAAAAGAATCTGTCATGAAATAGGTCTGTGACAGCAGAGAGTGTAGAAGGAGGAGGAGATGGAATCAGCTGAGCCCATCCCGGGCACCTCTGGAATATTTTGGTGCTGTAATGATGGTTGGCTCCTCCTGTGGTGCAGGTAACAGTAATAATTAGTGATTAACAGCTCTCCTCATGGATTCAGGTGTGAGTGGAGGTGCAATTTATCTCTGACATTAGCCAGGGACTGATCAAGTGCCTCCACAGCTCCTGAGGAGGGAGATTAACACCTTGAGCTGTTGAATTCCTCTGGCTGATGTGTTTCTCCCTGAGTGATACCTTTTGTTAAGATTCCACTTTCCTGAATTACCACTTTTGTTCTGCTGCTCTAATGGAGACATTCAAGGCAGTGAAGAGTTGCTCTAATTTTTTTTGTGAACGCAGAAGTTACTGACTTTTACTTGAATCTGCAAAGAGGAGAGGGGAGGAGAAGCCCCAACCTCTCCAGATTTACACTGCACAGAGCAAATTGTGATGGCTCCAGTGCCCTTCAGGAGTCCAGGGGAATATGGGCCCACGAATCCTCCTGCTGATGAATCCAGGTGCAGATTGGACCCATTTCATGTAGACTTTTTTTTTGAGAAGAAACCCAAAGGAAATATTTAATGTGAAAGTTTCATGTTTGAGGAATCTCTGAGGGGGAGAGGCATCCTGAGCTCAAATAAAGGATTTAGCAGAAGGTTTTAATTCTGCTGGATGAATGTTTTATGCAGGCTGTGTGCACAGCGTGCTAGCTGCTCACTGGCCTTGAGGAGTCTGTAAAAATCAAGATTCCTTAACTCAGTGTGGGACCAGCAGGAGACCCAAAGAAGGAATAAGAAAGTGAAGCATGAAACCCCTGGCAGAGCCTGAATTAATCAGTTTTTCTTAGAAGCAAATCTGTTCCTGTCTCTAAAAGAGAAGAAAGCTGTGTAAGTGTGATCTCTGGAATGAATAGTAAATTCACAGGAGAAGAATCTATTTAACAAAACTCTTACACAAATGTAGCATCAGGCACACATGGCTGTGCTCACCTTGGACTGAAGAGACCCCACCAAGATTTATTCACTTCTCTGGCAGCTCCCATGGCTGATCACAATTGCACTGAGCACTTGCAGCACTCGTTATGTCCAGACCATAAATCTTTCCTGCTTGATGCTCAGCACCTTAATTTACCAATTTCTTATTTTTCTAGCTGATCTACATGGTCCTAATCGCACGTTGCTGTTCCAGGTTTGTTTGCAGGAGGGAGGGAATTCCAGACCATCAATCTTTCTTTAGCCACTGACTTAAACTCTCCATCAACCTGAGGCTTGCACAAGTGGAAAATTACTTCCCTGAAGTAGTTGCATTGCATTTTCGTTGGCATATTTGGACTCTGCAGTTTGTTACTGATCTAACGCTGATCTATTTTAATAATTTTGGGGTGGTTTTATTGAGAACAGCAATGCAGTCAATTTTGTGTTTTACAAAAAACTTTTAGGTGGCTGTTAAAACTGAAAAAGCTTCCTTAAAATTTGAGTTTAAGGAAGAACACACAATATTTAAGAAACAACACACAATATTTTTATTTTAGACTTGGACTGTAGCTGCTAAAACTTTTACAGACTTGATGAACAATAGGATTTAAGCACAGCAGGCTCTGCAAAAACTATCTAGGCTACATTGTCTCAGAAATATTTGTTTCATAAAGGATTGTTTTGGACACAGAAATCCAACAGACACAGGAGGTACCTCCAAGTAGTTTAAGTTAAAATTGTGGATGTTGGAAAACCTTCATGGAACATCTGAGTCGATTCTGCCCCCTCTCCTCCCGTGCCTGCTCTTGGTCCTCAGCAGGATTTTGGGCCAATGTGAATAATTTTTAAAATTTTCTTTGAAACCATCACAGTGCTGCAAAAGCAGGGAGTGGCTGTGCTCCATTATGGGCCCCTTTCCCTCTCTGAAATAGCCCCAAATGATGCACAGGCAGAGTTTCCTGAATGATCCAACTTGCAGAAGGGAGAAGTAAGCCAGTCATGGGCAGGGTGATCTTAAAGAGATTTTTGGGTCTAGGAGGTGCCTCTGGGTGCTGCAATTACCCTAATGATGGTTAATGGGAGGGAAATGTGCACTGAACAGACTTCATTAGGTTTCAAATTTCAGTCTTTGTGGTACAAAGAAAGCCAGTTCTCTTTCCAAGGCAGGAGATGAAGAGGAATTGCTGTGGAAAGCTTGGTGCAGAGGAGCAGATGGGGAGAGTTTGATGGTGGGAAGGAAGGTAAATTGTGGGAATGCTGCAGAATCAAAACCAGGCCAAGGGGCACCGGGGGGACTAGAAAATCCCCCCAAAAAGCCAAACTCACCCAAAAAACCCCTCCAAACCCAGCCTGCTTACTTGATACCTTAGATATTCTCTAAATGATGTGGATGGTAGCTTCTTTTCATCCCATGGAATCAAGAAATATCCAGTACCACTTTTGCTATTGGCTGTGCCATTTCTCAATTCGCTGTTTCCTAAATAGACACTTGATCTATTTTATCAGTTAGAGACATAATGAAATGAAATGTTTCGGGAGTAAGGCAGAGGTAGATCTAAACCAGCCCTGTCTGGAATAAGCTGGAAGAGCTGAACTGGAGCTAAATAAAAGCCAGGAATCCAAACTTGCACTGCTGGGTTTGCTTTGAGTGTAACTGTCCCCAATGAGAATATTCTGCTACCTGGAACAGAATCAGGCTTTTCCTCTAATATTGTATCTAGGTTAAGTATTTCACCTCAATAAAGACTGCACAGTTATAATGAACACTACTTGATTTCTGAAAAGCTTGGGTTTTGTCATCATTATTAACTTAATGCCCATTAAGAGTGTAATTATGGCCACAGTCCCCAAGTACTTCATCCTCACTGAAGGCCTTTGTTAAAACATTGCTTTTGCTTTGACAGTGTGCACAAATTATGCTTGGGATTGCAGAGGCATGAGAGCCTAAAAATAATTTAGAAACCTTTAATCAGAGTATTTTTAAAGTTGTATGAGATAATGTCCTATTTTTGTTCTTAGCCGTGGCCATACTCACTGCGCTGTGAAATGAGGACTAAAAAGGAAATTTCCAGGTTTAATAGTGGAAAATGCATATTGAGAATAACCTTCATGGTGCCATCCTCAGGATGGGTTCACAGTTGTTGGTTGGTGAAGGCAGCATTCTCCTAAACTATGATTTTTCAGAAATCAGTATTACTACAGCCAGGAATGTGTTTCTGACAGCTGTTTGTTCACAATTCTTAGTCATGTTTTCCAGTACCTGCTATCAGATATTTACAAGTAAAAAGCCACTTTTGGAGGTGTACTTCTCTTCAAGTCAACAGAATTTTAGAGGGATCAGAGGCTTCTGGATGGCTTTAAAACACAGGGCACCTAAAAGAGATTTTAGGTGCTTTTTTTGCATGAAAAGTTGGGTCAAAATTCCTGACTGTTGGATAGTAGGCTGCAAACCAAAACCCAGCAGGGGCCGTGTAGATGAGAACTGATAAATGGTGATTGAAAGGGAGAACAAAGTCTTAATGACTCAGTTTCCTGCTCAGGCAGAGGAATCGGCTTCTGCCCAGCTTTGGGACTTTGCAATCCACATTTTTTCCTGCCCAAACATCCCAGGGCTCCCGGAGTTTACTCAGCTGATGTGGCAAACACCGGGCAGGGCCTGTGCAGCCAATTACCCTTTAGATGGAGCTGTTTCTCCTCGGATGAAGTGAGGGTTGCAACTTAAGAAGTTGAGTAAGAATGAGCTGAATTGAGCTGCAGTTCAGTAAAAGGTTTTATTCTTTTATTAATGTATGTTTATCACTGCCAAAGAAAGCAATGTGTATCCTGTTCATACCTATTCAAAAATCTCTTGTGAGAAATGCATATTGATAAGGAAAAGATGTATAATGATGTTTTGGAAAATACACAAGTAAATCTGTACAGCTCAAATTTGGGATAGTTTTGTGATATGGAAAGGCTGTGAGTGCTGCATGTAAGATAATGTTACACACTCAGTGAGCTGAGCTTCTGAGCATTCAGATATTTCCCTTGGGGCTGAGGAAATTTGTCTTTTCCCTGTGAGCAGCAGTGCATTGGTGGGAGTGATCCTCAGAAGGGTAACAGCGATTTGTTTGCTCCCCATCATGATTAACACAGGCACCTTTCATTACCAGGCAATCCTGCTCTATCAGCATTAACTCCAGCACACCCAAAGCAATCCTGCTGGCTGCTCCTCGGGAAGTTGTCTAATTAACTTCTAATTTACTTCGCTTTTGGAGTGAAATGCCACTTCAGAAGGCTGTTCCCTGGCAGGTGTGGTTCCAGGTCTGTGCCCTGCTGCAGGATGAGCCTGTTAATTGAGATGTTGATTGTGTTGGGGTGCTCTGCACACTCAGTGCTGCCCAGCAGCCCCTCCAGAGCGTGCAGTTTATTCAGCCTGCAGGGGTTTTTTTGCTGTCAAGAGACGTGGATTTGGCTGTGGGCTCTGCTAATTGTTGTGGCAGCACCAGCAGCTGCTGCTGCCTCTCCCTGTGCCCTCAGAGTTAGGGGGGCACTTCTGGATTGGATTGATGAGAGAGCAAAATCCTCCTGCAGGAAGGGGGGACTGGGGCCAACGTGCTGCAAGGAGCAGCAAGCTCAGCCCAAGCACACATCTCCCTTTTTTGGGAGCTGCCTGAGCTGCTCAGAGCAGAGCTGAGCTGCTGGGGACACTGGAGGCTGGGATTTGGTGGCCAGCAGTGGTGTTTGGGGTTAACAACTCTGTTTGGGGTTAACAACTCTGTTTGGGGTTAACAACTCTGTTTGGGGTTAACAACTCTGTTTGGGGTTAACTCTGTTTGGGGTTAACAACTCTGCTTGGGGTTAACAACTCTGCTTGGGGTTAACAACTCTGCTTGGGGTTAACTCTGCTTGGGGTGATGGGGTGAGCCAAGGCACTGGTGCTCAGCCTTTCTCCTCCATCCCTGGTGGATTAGGGGTGTCAAATGCATCTCTACCTCTCCCCTTTTCTGTGTGCTTTGGTAGGGCAGGACTATGCCATTGAGAGTTCTCTAGTCAGGTGTTGATTTTGGAGATGTTGATTGTGTGTCCCCTTCCATGATTTTGGAGATGTTTATTGTGTGTCCCCCTTCCATGATTTTGGAGATGTTTATTGTGTGTCCCCCTTCCATGATTTTGGAGATGTTTATTGAGATGTTAATTGTGTGTCCCCCCCTTCCATGATTTTGGAGATGTTTAATTGAGATGTTTATTGTGTGTCCCCTTCCATGATTTTGGAGATGTTTAATTGAGATGTTTATTGTGTGTCTCCCTTCCATGATTTTGGAGATGTTAATTGAGATGTTTATTGTGTGTCTCCCTTCCATGATTTTGGAGATGTTAATTGAGATGTTTATTGTGTGTCCCCTTCCATGATTTTGAAGATGTTTATTGTGTGTCCCCTTCCATGATTTTGGAGATGTTTATTGTGTGTCCCCTTCCATGATTTTGGAGATGTTAATTGAGATGTTTATTGTGTGTCCCCTTCCATGATTTTGGAGATGTTTATTGAGATGTTAATTGTGTGTCCCCCCCTTCCATGATTTTGGAGATGTTAATTGTGTGTCCCCTTCCATGATTTTGGAGATGTTAATTGAGATGTTTATTGTGTGTCCCCTTCCATGATTTTGGAGATGTTTATTGTGTGTCCCCTTCCATGATTTTGGAGATGTTTATTGTGTGTCCCCTTCCATGATTTTGGAGAGGTTTATTGTGTGTCTCCCTTCCATGATTTTGGAGATGTTAATTGAGATGTTAATTGTGTGTCTCCCTTCCATGATTTTGGAGATGTTTGTGTGTCCCTTCAGCCTTCTCTCCACATGGAGGAGGTCTGGCCTTTCCACCATCCCTTGTGGAAGTGTCTGTGACCCTCTCAGATCCCTTTGCTTGCCCAGGCCCCCCCTCACTGATGCAGAAGCCACATCCAGCCCTGTGCTCACAGGTGTAGCCCAGGAAATTCAGTTTTCTGTGATTTCCAGGCATGAATACACAGTGACCTTCCAGTGCAGGCTCTTGGGACTTGGCTGGGCTTGCTCTTTGCCCCAGCTCCTCCTGCTGTGCTCTCAGCAGCTTCTGGAGGGGAAATTCTTTATCATGTTTTCCAGTACCTGCTATCAGATATTTACAAGTAAAAAGTCACTTTTGGAGGTGTTCTTCTCTTCAAGTCTATAGAAGTTTAGAGGGATCAGAGGCTTCTGGATGGCTTGAAAACACAGGGCACCTAAAAGAGATTTTTTACGTGATAAAATTGGTTCCAAATACGTGTTTGTTGTTTGTTTGGTGTTGGACAGCAGGCTGCAAACCAAAAACCTGCTGTGATTTTGGGATGAGCAGTTCTGGTCCAGGCTTGGGGTTGCCCAGCAGCCCTCAGGGGCAGGTGGGACCTGCTCCTCTCTGGATTCCCTGAGGGCCTCTCCCAGCCTGATTCCCACACCCAGCCTGGCTTCTGGCACCATCCCTGCAGGCTGTGATGAAGCTTTATTAGTTTCATTAGCCTTTCATTGCAAATAATCAGAACCATGCTAACAAATCCCCTCATTATTGCTGTATAAATCTTGCATCATAGCTCCTTGTTTGTTATTAGTGAGCAGCTGAACGTTCTGCCAGTGCAGGAGGGAAATAAATGAATAAATCTCTGCTGGGCAAGGACTCCTCTCCTGGTGATTCCCAGGCAGTCCTGAAACCCTTCCCCAAACCTTTATTCATGTTTCTCTGCCAGGAATGAAATAATGGAGTTGGAAATAACTGAGCAGCTCCTCACCTGTGTGAGCAGCATCCTTGAGGGCATCAGGGAGCAGTGGTGGCCCAGAAACCCCAAGAACTGAGCAGAGCTTCAATTCTCTCCTAAATTTGGCTTTGTGTGCTTATGAAGAGTTCCCAACTTCTCTAACACAGACACCTCACACGGATTTTTCACGTTCTCCACCTACACAGTGTTGTAATTAAAGAAATTACAGGGTGGCAGGATGACTTCTAACCTCCTAAAATAATTTGTCTTTTTCATACAATAGCGATTTAAAACCACTTTGGAGCTGTGATCACTTGGAGGAGAAAGCAGGGAATTGGGATGGGACTTGTGACACAAAGGCAAGCTGGGCTTCAGTTAAAAGCACTCAATAACTCCTTTTGTGACTTCTTAATTTTTATTTTTAAATACTAATGTGTTTTCAACAACATTTTCTATATACTGATCTGTGTGACGCATAAGCTACATATGGTGTTAATTACTGTGAAATTAATCACATTTTGTACTGTGCTTGTACAACCTTGTCCTCTAATCAGCATTCCTGCAGATTTCTTCTGATGTTGAATCATTTATAGCAGGCTTTTAAAAAATATTTATGATTCTAGGGATGCTTCTCTGCTAATTTATTACTTTGAATCGATTGCTAGATGTGAACATGGGTTTAACCCTACACTTGTGCTCAAACCCTGATTGACCTGAACAGCACCAAGATATCACAGAATTTGGAGTAGACACAGAATTTGGAGTAGACACAGAATTTGGAGTAGACACAGAATTTAGAATATCAGGTGGAAAGGAGACCTCAGGGTCATCCAGCTCAACCTCTCTAGGCACAGACAGGGGCTGTGGGAGTTGATGGGTGCTTTTTAGTGTTTATTTATTTAAATTTCTGCACTGTCACCACAGCTGCTTGTAGCTGTTTTCTGCACTCCATCTTCCTCATTGTGGTACAGAAATAATTTCACGTGCACTTGTTGCCCTGTGTGCCTGACATGGCCTTCCTTCCTTCCTTGATGTTCTGTTACATAAACAGGAAAAAATACAGAGTGCTGGAAGGCTGTTACTTTTAATGATGTAAATGAATAGTTGTCTTTATTTCTAGTTGCAATATTTATTTCTATTTATAGTAATGTATTGCTTGTCCTTTCCCACTCTAATTATTTTTTCCAGTAGCATAAGTATTTTTATTTTAATATTTAATTATTAATAATATTAATAATTATTAATATATTAATATTTAATGCTTTAATTAATTTTTCAGCAGCGTAAGTGTTTAGGAATTTGGGGGCTAGGTGACCAAATTGCTCTGGGATTTGATTCTTTGCTTTCTTGAGCAGAGGAGGTGAGGGATAAAGGAGAACTCTTCACTGTGCAGGGCTCAGGGTTTGTGCTCAGTGTTGGAGCATTTATTCAGGTAAATCTGCTGGGGTGGGGGCACCAGAGCAGGAACCCAGCCAAGCTTCACCCTCCTGGCTTTTCTCCCTCCCCAGGCTGCTCCTGCCCTTGTGCTGTGATGGCCTCAGGTAAAACCAGTGTTGCTCATTTGCAATTCCATATACCCTTCTACTTATAGCCAGTAAATTCAGGATTTATGGCTTAATTTTCTGCAGGGTGCAGGAAGAGAAGGTAACATACTTCTGAGAAAAGAAATGAAGATAAAATAGGGAGATTTCAGCCTGAAGAGAGTTTTCTTTTCACTTGCACTTCCTAAAATGTGTAATTTGTCATTGATTCCATCACTCTTTATTGCTCCTTCTGAAAACCTGTATTAAAAAAAAATTAAAATAAATTAAATGACTGAATGTTAAAACTGGTCACTGCCCACTTATACCAAGCAGCCACTTGATCTAGTGAATAGATATGGTGGCTGGGAAATGGAAATTATTTTAATGTCCAGGAAGCAAAAAGTTGGTCTCTGAAGAGAAAACAGCTTTTTGATGGGCATTGATCATCCACAAAAACAAGGAATTGTGGCAACTTTTTTTTAGAAACCCAACCATGAGGTGACTGCTCCCAAAGCCTGCTGGAGCACTGATTTACAGCAGGCACTCAGCTCCCACTGCCACGCTCAGATTTAGATTTATGTCCACATATTGGTAGATAATCTCCATGATCCCCTCCCTCCATGCAGATATTCTCAGTCTGAAGTTTATTCCAGGCTGCACACGCTCAGCCCAGCAGAAATGCTGCTCTCTCCTTTGGGAGGGTACAGAACCTGTCCCTGCCAGCTGCCTGTGTCCCACAATAAAAGCCAGATTTGTTATATTATTGATGGCACCTCACTTTCTGCTGAGTTTTCTGTGCAGTCTCTCGTGGCTTTTTTCATAGGAGATCCATGTGAAGGGCTTAGGAAGTTTGCTATTCCATCTCAGTAATTATTTTCCTTTCAACACAATCAGTGAGGCTGACAGGAGAGGAAAATCTGGATTTAGAAGTGGGGAGGCATCTCTGCCTTGCTCCTCATTTTGGTGGGATTTTTGTCACCCCGTGTTTGTGTCCCTTAGCAGCCACCAGAAACAGAAAGCAGAGCTCTAAACCCAAAATAAGTTTGAAGTTTGAGTTGAATTATTACGTTTGCAATGTTTTAAGTACCTTTAAAGCAGTGCTAAAGATCACTTGAGAGGCAGCAGCCCCAGCTCAGCTTATGACATGAATACACCTTTTATATCGAGTGCTAACTGCAGTTAACCTTTGGGAGGGTTTATTCTTTCCTGGAAAAATGGAAAAATGATGTTCTGGTGAGTCAGAGCAGCTCTTGCTCTGCATTTCAGCACCTGTGGCTGCACTGATCCCTCTGGCTGCAAAATGCACCCTGGCACCCCCTAAACAGCCTGTGCAGCCTGCCAGGGACAACCTTTTCATCCCCTCTGTCATCAGGATAAATCCTCAGTCACTTTTGTCAAAACCTCAGTGTAGTCCAGGAGATGGAGATTTTGGGGGCAGGTCACGATACATTGCTTTTCTCTGGACAAGGTTATTTTTGTGGAGGTTGATGCTCCTGTTTCAGTGAATTTGTGTCATCTTTTTTTCTAACTTTTTGATATCCTTCAAGTTTCTGAAATTTCCTTGCTCTTATGAAGGGATACATGCATAGTGTGAGAAATCTAATTTTCCAGAGAAAATAAGATCATAATGGAAGTGCAGAGAGTTCCTTCTTGCACTTTTGTTTATTTTAGAATCTATGTTTCTTTGCCCAGAATTCCATGGAAATCTTTTGAGAGAAAAAGAGATTAATTCTCTTTAGAGTTAATTGGGCATGGGCTCAGCCTTTTAGAAATGAATGCTTCAATAAAGTTTGAATGGTTTTGAATTTGTTCTTTAAATTGAGATTCAGGTGAGGAGAACTTTTTCCACAATAAAAAGCAATATTTTTCATCTTTAGATACGTCACCTCAATTTCTGCTGAGTTTTCTGTGCAGGAAACTCACAGGACACCCAGGGCTTGGGGTGCTTTGCCAAGTGCTTGGGAAGTTTGTTCATTGCATTTTAGTCATGATTTTCTTTTTAATACAATCAGAGACTTTTAATACAGTCAGGGATGTGTCTCCCCCTCATTTGGTGGGTTATTTCCCCTTTAGTCTTTAGGGAGACTCTGTCTTTTTTTCACCCACTATTTTTTCCTGCGTTTTTGTTCTTTCCTTCTGGGCTCCAGCCTCAGATACATGAGACCCCTGATCTGGGCATCATCTGCCAGGGGCACTGAATTCCTCTGCTGCTCCCAGCTGAGGGTTTTTGGCAGCTCTGGACCATCAGCTGGAGCTGGGGCTGTTTTTTCCTGTGGGATGCCAGGATTGATGGGGAGTTCCAGGGACCTCATGGGGCTGGGAGCAGCCTGGAATTGGTAATTACAGAGCAGGACCCTAAATGGACAAACACCCAGCATTGTCCAAAGTGGAATTAAAGGCACCTGTAGCCTTTGTATTTTGAACTTAAAAAGAGCAAGATTTGCCTAGAAATTTTCATATACTGCTTAAAGCTATGGAAAACCAATAATGATTTTTTTTTTATTTTTTTTTTAAACTGGCAAAGCAGACTGAAAGTGCTCGAAGACATAAATGGTTCTTGGTTTCTTCAAACCCTGCCATGTAGAGCATGAGAAATTGCTTATTTTATTGAGTCTCTCTGGACCTTTTCTAGTTCCAGCTTTGTTTGGGTGTGATTCCTGTGACAGTTCACCAGCAGTAACATGCTCTCAAGTGGAGAGAGACAAAGCATTTGAAGGGCCCAATTTTATACAAATAAAGCAGGCCAGAGGAAAGAAAACAGTTGAGAGATGGAAATGAAATGAAATATAAATGAAATATATATTTATAAATATGCATAAACACATATAATATACCATATATACTCTGTATAATATACATACATATATAAATTAATAATAAATTAAATATATGCTTAGGTTCCCGTGGAGAACAATATTTCCCCTGACCACATGGCAGGATTTCTATCATGAAATAACTTTCACTTGCTATTTCTTACCACCTGCATAGGAGAGAGTGTTAAAAGTTCCAGAGAGCAGAGTTCCTTGGCTTAAAGCTATTTTCACCTCCTAGATATCCTTCCTCTCATGCTGGGCTGTCTGGGGCAGGTTCCTGGGTGAAATATTTCCTTTAGCAAAAGTACTTCAGGTGCAAAATAGAGAATTAATAATGGCTGAAATGTGTGTTCAGTTTTTTTAGCACTCAAAGCCCAAGTTCTGCATAACCTGTCTTGCCCTTTTGATCAAAACTGAACTGTCTTACATTTGCCTGGCTCAGGACAGAACACAGATGATTCTTTTGAGTGCCAGTTGCTAGTTCTGCTCTTTGTTTTTGGCTCTTTCTAGGTTTTGCCCATAATATAATAAGCTTTTAAAACAGACAAATACTTTTCATAATTTCTGCACATTTATTATGTAAACAGATGTGAAGATTTAGGGTTGCTCGAGACTTTGGATGATTCCCATTAAGAAAAAAATGAAATGTCTACTTGGAATTACTCCTGGCTTTATGACATGGAAAAGGATGAGCCATATTCCCATTCAATCAGACATTTCAGATCAAAGCATTTGTACTATTTGTTTTTTTTTTGAGAAAGTAGATACCATTACATTTTATTGTTATAATTTCCATTTACTTTGTCTTCTGCTTAATATCAGTTGAGTATTGAGCCTCTTTTACCTGCTTCTGTCATCTGTGTTTTATGACAGAAATGGAAAGCAGCTCTTTTAATCAAAGTGGACCAGGTTATTGTGCTGGGGACCTCTTAATAAACTTGCAATTTTAGGGATGATCAAGTAGCCTAATAGAAATATTCATGTATCCATGAAGCCTAAAGTAATTATTTCAGCTTTAATGCAAAGTTACTAAATCTCCAGGAGCAGTCAGGTTCTGCACAGAGCCAATGGTGATGGATTTTGTGGTGCCTTGCTTTATGGCACCGGGTGCTGCTCAGCTCCTGGCTCCCAGGAAGATATTTCAAATGTTTCCCAAAGACAGAGAGCTTCATCAGATACTGGGAGTGAAGGTGAAATGAGTCAACTCCTCTGGAACAATGTCAGTTCAATTTATTTTCATTAAAAAAAAAAACCCACTACAGAGATTTATAATCCCAAAGTATCTGTAATTTATAATGCTTGCATTTGAAACTTTAATTATGTCCTTGTTGAACCAAACACTCTGTTATTAATTATCAGACAGCAAAGGCTAATGTTTCATTACTAAAATTAGCTTTGGGCTTGCACTGTGTCTGTCTCAGTCCTGTGCTGGAGACATGAGGGAGTGGATGCACAGGATACACAAATGTGGCTGAACTCAGATTTTTGAAGCTGGTAAATAATGTCCCTTCACCTATTTATGCATCACAAGCAGCAGCTGTAAGTCTGAACAGGTTTAGTGAGCCAAGTTTGACTTTACAAATATTTAGGAACATTTATTTTATGTTCCACACCAAGTTTCCTATCGGGACCCGTTGCATTTCCTGCAAGGTTCTGTGAAGGGTGGCAGTGACCCTGTGTGTTTTTTCTCACCTTTCATCACTAATTTCTTCTTTAAGAAAATGGCTTGTTGGAATATTTGTAGCCAGAGGTGACACTTTAATTTCTGCACAGTAAACTTTGTGGCTCTGTTTCTCCATAGTTCTGTGTGTGCTGTGTGGAGTAAAAAATCTTCCCCAGCCTTTTCTCTTTGCTTTGAAAAATGTAGGGAAATGTCTCTCTGACATCAATTTTATTTCATAATTACACATTGAGAATTGGCACTCAAAGCAAATATTGCTGCATGGCCATACATAAGTTTATACATAAATATTACTGAATGCCACAAGGAAATATTAGGCTCTTATCAGTAACAAAAATTAAAATATACTACATTTATAAACCACCTTGCCTGTAATCAGTTTGGCTGTTTATTACTTCGGATATGCATAATTTTTATATAGATCTGTAGATGTGATATCATTTGAGTGTTAAATACTGCATACAGAACATGTGCTCTGGTTTGGAAAGTGAGTTTTATTACATTTATAAATGGACTCGCAATAGATATTTTAATTATTTCTGCCCCCAAGCCTTTATTTACCATGTCACAGTGCCATGGATGATTTCAGGCCTGTTCAGAGTGGCCTGTGCTGAGCTGCTGCTCTGCAGGAGCACAGGCAGTTTGCCATGAGTGCAACTCCCATCTCTACAGCAGAGGCTGATGTGCTCTGAAATGTATATACATATATAATTTATTATAAATATATATAAATATATATAAATATATAATATATATATACTATATATAAATATATATAGTATATATAAATTTAATATATAAGCGTATTTAATAAAATAAAATAATAAACCATCCAATCAAGAAAAAGCCCAAACAACAAAGCTCTTTCCAACTCTCTTGATTCTTTATCTCTGTGCTTTCCATTTCTGTTTGTTCCACTTCCTCTGCGCTTCACCCCATTGCCCTTGAGCTCCTCCTGTCCCTCGGTGCAGTTTTTTCCCTGCTGGAGTTCTGAGCGGTCTCTTGCTGTTGTGTTTTGCTCTCCCTCCTGACCTCTGCTTTTCCTGCTGCTGGAGTTCATGTTTGCCTTTGCTGCTCCCGTCAGGGTCGCTGCCCCCATCTCCCTCCCTGGCCTCTCGCTCCATTCTCTCCCTGCTGCTGAGCACAAAAAACATTGGAGTGGAAAGGCAGATGGGCAAGTAAACTGATCAATGACAATTTGATAACCTCCCTCCCAAGATGGAACTCCCAAACCTTGATTTTTACTCCAGTGTGTCAGCCAAAAACCAAAATCCATAGGAAGATTTAGAAAAGGATGTAGCGAAAAGCGCAAAGAAGGTCACCACCACAGGGAGCTTCCACCGCTGTATTCCAACAGAACATGAGATCTTGGAAGGTGCACTTGTAAAGCTTTCCTTGGAAAAATAACTTCCTTTATTCTCCCAAGAGCTGTGTGGGTTCCACACTGCTGAAGGCAGGGAGAGCTGCCTCAGCTGCCTGAATTCCTGTTCCTCTCTGCTGGACTGATCCCACTGAGGGCTTCCTGAATGAAATGGAAATTGAGGCACCTGATGGAGGAGCTTAGGGTCACTGAAACAGGATTTCACTGTGTGGAGAAGTGGGTTTTGCAATGGCAGTAAATTGGCATGAATTGGCATTATAGGGCCTAAAATAATGCACAGAGCAAGCAGTGATGAAAGGTGGTGTTTGGTTAGGGGGAGCAGCACGGCATCTGGGGTGTGAGGGCTTTGCAGTGTGAGGCTTTGGAAACTCTCCTCTCCTGCCAGCTCCAGGTGGATCCGTGATGCTGCTCTATGAAATGTTATACATATATATATACAAAATATAAATATATAATTTTATTATATAGTTTCTATTATGATACATAATATATGTATCATAATATTATATATAATAATATATTATGATACATAATATATGATATAATAATATATTATACATATACATACATATACATATACATATCATATATACATATACATATCATACATATGATATATTACAGTACACAATATATATTTTTGTTTATTATATATATTTATCATATATAAATAATTATATTAATTATATATCTAAATTATATATAATTTATTATAAATATATATAGTATATATAAATTTAATATATATAAGCGTATTTAATAAAATAAAATAATAAACCTTCCAATCAAGAAAAAAACCCAAACAACAAAGCTCAGATGGGTCATTATTCTATGAGGTTTAAAATCCAGACTATCTCCAACTATTTCCTTCTCCCTCAGGACTTGTTTTAGGAACTGAACAGGTTGGGTTGGACATGTGGCTTCAGGTTTTTTTGAATATTGGTTTTATGGGAAAAAAAGCACATTTCTGTCAGTCCAGGAAGGCCACAGAGTTCATTAATAGCTCTCACATCCTTTTGTAATGTGGATAAAGACAACCATTGGATAACTGCAATTATCATCTACTCCTGGCTGTGTGGAAGGAATAGTAAGACGGGAAAAAGGTTTCTGCCCATTCTCAATGTGAATTTGGATTTTTATTTGTCTCCTGCGGTGCATATAGATGGCTAATATTGCTGAGAGTGCCTTCCCTTCTAGAGACACGAGAGATAACTGGCACCTATTTGACAAATGTGTAAATGGGGTTGTGTTTATAGCATCTTTTTGAATACAAAAAGAGTAGTTCATACCAGTACAGATGATATTTTCATTTTTGACAAGTTTTAGTTAAGCAGTGTTGCACAGGTCAGTAATTTCTTGCCTTCTAAGCAGAGCAATGAGAAGTTACAGAAGGTGAGAAAAAGGATTTGCACAGAAAAAATATAAAAAAAAAAAAAGGGAAAAATACCCCAAATCATAGTGGAACTGTTATACAAATATGGAATATTTGTTAATTTGTAGCTGCTAGGACAGTGCAGGACATCCATACTCAATACTGACCACCAGAAATTAATTTAGAATGAACATTTCAGTCCACAACTCTTCCATGAAGCCCTAACAAGTGTGCTGAGCATGGTCTTGCCCAGCAGGTTTCCTTTTGATGAGGTGAAAAAAGAACTGCTTATTTCAGGGATTTCTTTCTCCTCATGTGCTGCCAGTTGCTGTGGGAGGTGGTTACTTGAGGAGAAAACCAAAGAAAACTTATACAGAAAATTTATTTCTGTATATCATCAGCTGGAATAGCCCTTGGGCTTTTTCCAGAAGGTTTTAGGGTAATTCCTTTGCTAATTTTTGTAGGTTTTTTTTGGTTTTTTTTTCTCCTTACAGAGTTTTTTTTCGACATAACACATGCATAATATTTAGAAATAGTAAGAGAAAAGAAAAAGCAGGAATAGTTGAATTGGAGAAGGGCACATTTTTGTATATTCTGTGTGACTCCTTTATTTGAGTAGTAAAGCCTAGGGTCATGCTTTTGAAGTGCCTGCTACTTTGGAATGTCCATTTAAATATTAAAATACCTCATTCTCAAGGCAAGTCCTGCACATAGCAAAAGGTGACCCTTGAAATGTGTTTCAATTTGGATATCTGCAACCAGGAATAATTTCTGAGAACGCATGGATCTCCTGTGCTGTGGGAATTCCTGCTGTCCCCCTTTAACGTGAGCCTGCTCCTGCCGCTGCCAGAGAACCCACACTGCAAGGAAACAAATCCAAATGGTGAAAATTAAAGTCACTTCCCCATTCTTTCTCCCACGTTTTTTCCTTGCTTTATCCTGGTAAAACATGGAGGGAATGGGAGCCCCCAAAGGGATGAAATAATGATCTCCATGGGAAGCCTGTGCATTTGGGGCCACTGCTGTTCCACCAATGCCTCTGTGGGCCCTCATAAATCTCCGTGCCAGCAGAAACTCAAGCACTGCAGCCGCTGTTCCTTGGTGCTGCCTCAATTTACAGATGAGGAGCAAAGGGAATATGATGAAATAATGTGGTTTTTAAGCAAATGTTTATTCATGAAGCTCCCATCCCTCTGCTGGCCCTGCCTGGGCTCTCAGCAGGCTGTGGGATGCACACCCCGGGCTGGAGCAGCATCTGCCACACAAAAATGAAAACACGGCTCAGCTGGAGAATGAAAAAATAAAAAAAAAAGAATTTAATGATTCTTTCAGCAGTTCTGATATGCCAGGGAGTGAACTTGCTTACTGATGGCAGTGAGTTATGTCTGATTGATGCTACAGGAGGGTTTTTTGCTCGTGAAGTGATTTAGGAGAAATGTTTTCTGAAAAAGAAGTGAACTGGTTTCAGTTCTGTCCTGGAGGAATTCTTGGGGATGGAAGAAATTCAGTTCTCATGGTACTGCATGTAAGTGCTCTTGGAAAATACGTAGTTTTCACTTCTCTTTCACTAGTGACATGCTGCCTGGCATAATTGTTTTTAAAGTTAATTTAGACATTCTGAAGTGATGATTTTTGTGACTCAGGGAAACTGTTCTTCTTGGGGAACAATGGAGGTGATCAAGGGCATTATAGAAAGTGAAAGGTATATCCAATATTCTGTCAGGGGGTGTTTTGTTGTTTCTTCTACCTAAACATAAGGTGTTTATATTTTTTGGAACTAGACTATGCAACTTGAGTTGTTTTCCCTACAGTTTTTCCCATTAAAAGCAGGTTTTTTTAGCTTTTCTGTGGTATTTATGCATTCTGAAAGTCTTAAAATATTCCACTGATGTCCCTTTAAAAAACAACAAAGACAGGAACACATTTCGTTGGGGAAACCCAACTGAAAATGCCACCCCAACTTTTTATCTCTACCCAATACCAACAAGGTGAAGTATTCTATAATTCTGGATTTGAACAGAGATATTAATGGTTGCATTATGAGCAAGTTCATTATGGGAATATTCAGTCTTCTGTAACAATACAAATTTAGGATATAATGTCAGTGGAACAGAAAATCATCTCAGGTTAATAAGTGCCTCTGCTTCTTAAATATCAGGGCAAAGATGAAGATTTTATGCATAAAAGTTGAGGATATTTCAAATCCATTGAGTGGGAAATAGTGGCCATTTCTGCAAATTACCCTCACCATTTGCTGCAAACACCTGAACTCATTTCAATCCTAATCATAATAAAATAGCAAACGAAAATACTTTGTCCCTCTCATTTCATAATTAAAGGTTAAATGTGAGATAGAATATCAGAGACCTGTTTCAAAAAGTGTTCTTGAGTTCTTCACTTCACTAGTAAATGCTTATTAGGATCAGTCTCATGGTTTTGACACTGGTTTTGTTTTGGGTTTTTTTTGCAAAAAAACCACAGAGCCAAACTTTCATCCAACTGAAATTTGTACTTCAAACTCTGTTTCAGAGATATGGATCATCTCTGGTTTAATTTGTATTAAAAGCTGTATTACTACTTTGGCACTTTGATTACTTTCTGCATTTTGTTAGTTGGCATTTTTTAATCCAAAAAAAGCAATGGGACCGTTAGAGGTGCCCAGGTGCTCCTGTCTGAACAGGGCACTGGCTGAGCCCCCTGACTCATTCCATAGCTCAAGTTATTGTATGACTTTCAGGTAAAACACAGCTGTGAAACCACCAGGTGATTTGCAAATAATTTACAATAAGAATTTGGTTTTTTTGGTGGGTTTTGTTTGTTTTTTGTTCGGGTTTTTTTGTTGTTGTTTTGGTGGGTTTTCTTTTTTTTTTTCTTTCTGTTTTTTTTTGGCTTTTTTTTGTGTGTTTTTTTTTTTTTTTTATTTCTTTGCAATATGTCTCTGTCCTCCGAGTATTGGATTGAGAATCCCAGAATTGTTTGGATTGCATGGGGCATTAAAGGTCATCCTGTTCAACCCCTTCCACTGGGCCAGGCGGTTCCAAGCTGGCTCTGGACCCTTCCAGGGTGGATCAGCCCCAGCTTCTCTGGGTGCCTCCCCACCCTCAGAGCACCGAATTCCATCTCAGTCTCAAATCCAAACCTGCTCCCGTTGGCTTGGAAGCCATCCCCTGCTCCTTTCCTGCATGTCCTGGTGGGAATTTCCTCCCCTCCCTGTGCAGGCTCCCTCCATGGGGCAGCTCTTTCTCCATGCCAGCAGTGCCGTGTGTGATCACAAATATGTGTTAGACAAAGTGGAGGGAAAAATCAGCTTTGTGTACTGAGCACTTTCCTGGTTCCCATTCTCTGTTCTTTCATCTTCCAGACCAGGGAAAAGTTTGGGTTTTGTTTTTTTTTTTTCTTTAGACTTCTCATCTGGGAATTTATTTGCTTTTTGAACCTTTGCAGGCTTAAAATATTCACAACATAACTGTCAGCAGTGGTGAGAACAGCAAAAAGTTTTTTTAATCTCCCTTAACCTTCTGCATCCTGTTACCTGCTGTAACAATAAGATTCTACATTTGTTCTTGCTAATTCTTTGTATTTATTTTACAGCTCAGAGGGGCCAATGGGAGTTTTGGCATCCCTAGCTCGTGGCTGTGAGTTTTGTGCTCAGAGTTCTCCCTGTGAGAGTGGTGCATGTTTTAAACCTGCTCAGTGATAGGGAGGTGGATCCTGGAGGGGCTGGGTGGTCACACCAAACTCTAACACAATGAAGCAGATCATGGATCATACTTTGAACTGACTCGAAAGGGCAAACTGAATGACAGTGTTTTGTTTATGACCTTTTAATCTTGTCTGCAGCAAATTAAATTGTGCCTACTGAAAATGAATCGGTGAAGATGATGAAGTGTCTTATGGCAAGGAAATCCATTAGGAAGTCTTGAGTGGCTTGAGAGGGCTTGATAAACTCCTCTTTGGGACTTCATGAGCATGTGGAATTATTTCTGGTGGAGTTCTTTGTGTTTGTGTGTGGGGAGGAGGATGAACACCAGGCGCAATTCCTCAGGAATAAATACTGAATTCTGTGATTTTAGTCAACTCAGAGGTACAACTGATGTAGCAAACTTGGCTGGAAAACCCAAAAGAAATCTTCAGTTCATGCCACAATCTTGAGTAGTTGAAAAGCAATGTTTTATAAAGCAGGTTGTGAAGTCACAGATATTTGGTTTTATCTAAAATAAGGCACTCATCTCAATATGGGAGCCTCCAGCCCTGGAAGTGCCCCAGGCCAGGTTGGGTGGGGCTTTGAGCAACCATGGCAGGGGGTGGGATCAGATGATTTTCAAGGTCTCTTCCAACCTAAGCCATTTCATGATACTCTGATTTTCTGGCATTGTGTTGGAATATTGGTGCTAATGGAAATCTCTCCTCATTCAGTTCATTGCTATTATCATAGACAATGGTAATTTTAGATAAAATCTGTCATGCAGTCCTTTCAGTAAAATTTCAAATTCTATCACTGAGTCATCACTGTCATAAGGAAACTCTTCTAAAACTTCATTACTGGGTTGAAAATACTTTTTAAATTTTCACCTTAGATCAGCTCAGGTGCTGTCAAAATCACTGAAACTTATTGCAAACATTGTTCTAATGCTCCTTTCAAAGCACAGAGGAAACAATACACAAGAAAGAGCAGAAAGTGCCTTGGCAAGGACAGAAGCATCAGTTTAGACACAGGAGGGGAAAAAAAAAAAGAGTAAATAATATGGATTAGTAGGATTAAAAGATTAAAGTAGGAAAGAAATGGGCAATGTTCCTTACGAAGCTGCCACCTTGAGTTTCATTGCCAGTCCCAGCTGCTCTGGAAATGGTTCAGAAAAGGATGAGAGATTCTCTGCAGCCTCCAAAGTGCAGGCAAGGTGCATAATTTGGCCTAGAATATTGCTTTTATTATCAGAGGACAATACTGACGTTCAGGGCAGCTTAGATTGCTCACTGGGTAAGCAAACATGAAACAGTTGTGGCACAAACTCGAGTGTGAAGTACCCATGGGCTGATTGCAGCTTTGCATCTCCTGCAGGTTTATGCACCCAAAAGGGAATTGCAAGTGAAAATGGTGGGGATCAGGGAGCTCCTTGCACTTCAAAATTAGAGGTTGAATTGTAAACTTACCTTAAAATTACAATTTTAAGTGAGACAGTGTCATCTAAATTACAATTACTACCATTAGTTCTGGTTTTCACACAGTAACACCGTACAAATCTCACTTGGACAAAGAGAGACTAAAGAAATAAAAGGAGATTCAGTGCTAAGCCATTTCAAGAAAGATTTGAAATTCTGAATCACTCAGAACCTGGTCTAGCTAGAGAAATTAAACATTTCATTGGCCTCAGTGCAATTCAAACCTTTGCCATCTGTAAACCTAGATATAAAAATTTAGAAATGAACTGAAATATCAGCAGAAGTTTCCTGAGTTTTGATTCTTTTATTCTCTCTTTTACTAACATTAGAAATGAAGCAGAAATGGCAATTGTGTTGATCTGTTTTCTGAGCTGAGCGGGGCTGACACCTTTCTGTAAAGAACTACATTTCCTGTGAGTACAGCACGGTGTCAATCAAATGAACATTATAAATAATCCTTTAATTAATTAATTAGGATAAACCCAGCTTTTTCTGCAAAATACCAGTGGGTGTTGTCTTGAAGGATATAGAAGTTCAGTTTTTGAGAAGGACACAGGGACCATAACTCCTTTAGGAATTTGTTATCACATTTTTCAAGTCACGAGTAGATAAATGCTGTAGCAGCTGGGAGTGATGGGTGTGAGCACAGCTGGGCAGCTGCCCTGGCAGTGCCAAAAGGGGATTTCAGAGCAAGGTGAGCTGCAGAATTTCTGCTCTCTGATTACATCTTTTCCTTGCATTTCACAAAATATTACCTTGAGTAACTTTTACTGGGGTGGCTCTGAATGTGTGCTGGAGCTGCGTGCACCGTTCCTGCCTCAGAAGCTTTAGCATTCAGTGTGTGCATGTCAGCTTTGAAGGGCTCTGTCAGCTTTGAAATACACAACTCAATACAGTGTTCAAAGGGAAAAAAACCACCCACAACCTCATTGTACAGGCTTGTTAGTGCCTGGGAATTAATATTGATAATTAGCTTTTCACTGTTGAGCATGGCATGTGCTGCACCAGTGTAAGGAATCACTGAAATACCCCTGAGGTTATTCTGAACTGAGTTTAAACTTGTCCTTTCTCAGCAGGGGGAGGCTCAGGAACTATTTTTCTTAGGGAAAGCTTTCTGCACCCCATAACTTGAACCCTCTTTGAATGGGACACTTGTTAAGGACCTAAAGCACTCTGGGCACCAGAACAGGGAGAAATGCTGAAATAACCACACAGCTAATAAAAATATTCTTTAATAATACTGTGTCACAAAAGTAATAGGTGGATAGCAAAAGTCTCATCTGGCCTTGAGACAAAAACTGGTTTCTTTTACCTTAACAAAACTATCCCAATATTGCATTGGTGTGGTGCTGGGTTTTTGCAGATTACCGTTGTCTTTGCTGCTGATTTCCACTTCTGGAGAGAGAAGAGGAGGGCAATGGCCTTGCTGCTCTGTGTGCTGGGTGTGCAAAGGGAGCTTCAGCTCTGAGAGATGCACGCAAGGAGCAGCAGAACTTCTGCTCCTTCCCTGCTCTGCAAAGCAGCAGAGCTGATTGCTCTGTGCAGCTGGTCCCTCAAAGCAGCAGAGAACCCCTGAAGCACGGGCTGTGCTGAAGGGTTTCTTGTATTGCTCTTTAATGCCAAAGGCAACTGTATAATTGGTTATTTAAGCACGTTTCATTGCTGTGAAATTGGCCATTTCTTCCTTCTACATGATATTGTGTTCATATTTTCATGAATTGCATCATTTTAAGGCATGCAGGGGTTTGCACAGTGCAAAGTGGGCTTCTCTGGGGCTGCAGCAGTTGTACCAATATTTAAATTGCATGTAAGGTACCATATTCCAGCTGCTGATATGATCACTTATGACTAACCAATTACAATTTGTTAGCACAGAACTGACCTTTTTCTTGTAAGGAAAGGGCACATTTTACAGCTTCCTGAACATGTCTTATCTACTTAGAAGGTTCTACAGAAAAGTAACATGTAGTGACATTTAGTTTTATTCTAGTTCACTGCCATTAACCTCCTTGTGCTGCCTTTTACTGCCTTTGTGTGTGGGGCTCCATCAGGAGAGCACAAACTCAGCATTGGTGTTCCCTGCTGCATCTCAGAGCTGCAGAATTCCTGTCCTGAGTGCCACTCTGTGCTCCTGCCTGTGGCACAGGAGCCCCTGCACCAACACAGCCTCTTCAGCCCAATAATCCCATTTCTGCACAATAATCCCATTCTCTGCAGTAGCTGTGCTTTGCCATGAGCAGCCTTTGCTGACTGCCCTAAATCCATGCAGGCAGAGCAGTGGGGGTGCTCAGCTTCCTTTGGGGAAGCCAATTTACCTGGCTGTGTTCTCTGGGGTATTCACATTTCACTGCTCCATTTCTGTGCTACTCAGTGCCCTCTGCTTTGCACCCCTCAGGATCAGTTCAGGAGTTGGAGCAGGGGAGGTTTTGCTGAGCACATACTCAACCATGAATTTTTATTTTCAATTCAGTATTCAAGAATGTTTTTTGGTATTATTGATTATTGTTATTTCAATAATTCAACCATGAATTTCTATTTTTTTTTTTCCTTCCCCTCCACCAGTGTTTGGTGACTTCAGGCATAAAATCTAAGGCATTTCCCAGGCTGTTTGGTCTGTGTGGGACAGCAAGGTTCAAAATGAGGCTTTTCTTTCAGTGAATTTAATGTTTGGAGTCTGTCAGATTGACTGAGGGATGGGCACTTGGAGTGTGTGAATAACCAAGGGCTCAGATCCTCCCTCCTCGCCCCTCTGGTCAGCCTTCCTCCAATGCTCATTAAACTGATCAGTGATTTTCATCAGGGAGCAGGAAATGCTCCAGACTGAGAGAAAATCAAATCAGAACCACCTAAGCATCTGTCTAAAGCAGATTGGGGTCAGCCCAAGCCTGAGTTCTTGCTTTGGACTGGAATGCTTGCCTTTGGTTTGTGCTACTCCAGTTCCCAGTATTTAACAATATTGATGGAATTTGGAAGAAAAGCAGTGGGGGAGGAATTCAGTCCAAGCACACAGATTTGGCAGTGAACCATTAATCAGTCCCTAATTATTAGCACTCACCAATGCCTTGCTGGATAAGAACAGCCCAGATTTCAGTTTTAGCCAGACAAAGCCTTCTGCTGAACAGCCAATATTCCATGTGCAGTGCCATGCCCTGTGGTGGGCACGAGCTTGCATACTTGAGTACTTTGTTTTGTCCTTTCAGTGCATCTGTTTTGAAGTATTTTAAACTTGCCTGCTCTTCAAAGCTGAAAAATCTGAATGTATATTTAGGCTCATGTAATTAATTAAGCCCCCCTCTTGCTTTCTGATGTGGTACCAATCCTTCGGCCAGATTTTGTTTGATTTATTGATGAAGAATTTTGTCCTTACCCAGTTTTGCTGTTTTGGGTTTATTTTTCAGCTATGTGGGTAACTATCAATGTCCATAGCAGGTTTCTTTTGTACACATATGAGACTTATTTAAATGAGCACACTTCATGGCTGGCTTAGAGCATAAATTCATGATTTCAAAGGAGTAGCACAGCAAATAAGGGGCATGAAACTAAGAATACTGAAGGTAAAAAAGCTGAGAACCTGCATGGCAGCACCTCTAGTTAGTGTTTCCAAAGAAATGGAATTTAGCTGTGTGGAAGTGGTGCAAAAGCCACATTAAATAAGGAGGGCAGGCAAAGGTTTATTATGTTTATTTGTCATTTAAGTGGCTTTGTGTCAGTAAGAGCATGATGAGCTTGATTTCTGAAGATTCATCTGGAAGCAGAAGTTCCTTATTTATACACGCAGGAGGAAAGAGATGGATTTCCATGGCAGAGCTCATTTGCTCCTTTTGATTAGGGGCAATGACAAGGTCCTTCCATGAATTTTGCATGAGAAATTTTGCTTTTTACAGTGCTTTGTTAAAAATGAGATTGCAGCAGATATCACCTTGATAAGTAGCTAAAATAATTTTGCACAGCTTAGTGAGATCTGGCAGCTAATGTCTAGTTTAATATCTAATACATTAGACACATTACTTATTAAAAATTTCTGTGGCTAAATCTGAGAGGGAGTAGACAATTTTATGGTCAGATATTAATAACATCTATATATAGAGCAGCCCAGAGGAAGCAGGAAGGACATTTTCCTGCCTTGTCTTGCAGGAGTTGTACATTCTGTTTGCTGTGGCTTGCTCTTTTCAGGTCAAAAGGAGTTAAATGGGATTTCTGCCCAGCTGTATGCACGGTCTGTAAGGTTCATTTCTCCTCAAACAACTCTGTGGGCCTGAATTAGGTTTTACTCCAGTGAGTTATTTTTATGATATGGGAGATATAGGTCAAGAAGGATTAAGGAGCTGAACACAAACTGGTGGTTATGACCTAATGGGAACATGGCAGCAGAATTTCCTGGTTTGCCAGACCAAAAGCAAAGGGACAAAAGTGTCTCAGACGAATGAAAGGGCAGATAAATGGGGTTCCTTCCTCATTTGACCAGAACTTGTGCAGTAGAATAGAGAAGCCTCTTACCTGGGAAACACATTTTACTGAGATTAGGCCATTTTAGAGGTGTCATTTTCAGGCTTGTTACCAGAATGAGGCACTTTGGAGCAGATTACTTTTGCAGGTGAATAAATTGGAGTGTTATTATCCTGCAGAGCTCTTGGCCTTATCACATCAGAGCAGATACCCTGAGATGGGCAGGCGTTTGGACCCCAGTTAAATGACAGCAATTATGTCACAAATGAAAGGGTGAAGATTGTTTTTAGTGTTTGGAAATTCTGGTGTTAAATTGGGAAAACACGAAGAGACTCCTGAGCTTAAATTTACAGCTTATATATAAATGTATATTGATCTTTTTGCTTAAAGGTCTACCTGTATCTTATTGCCAAAAGATATCCCTAGCCAAAGAGAAAAGATAAGGTTGTTTCTCTTCCTTTCTTTTAAAATATTTACATTAAAATATCTTAGATGGGGCTTGCACCATATTTAGAAATCTGGAAAACAAGAAGCTGTGGTGTTCTACCAGACTGCTGTTTTTATAGATATATTTTAATATATATGTATAGATATATTTATTATTTATTATTTAATTTATTTATAGATCTATATATTAAATTTTATAAATTTAATATATAGATATATTTCAAAGAACTATTTTTCTTCGCTACCCAGATGTCGCTGAAATAAAGGATTAGTTTGGATGAAAGACTGACACCAAGGATTACAGCAAACTGCAAGTGTGCCAGTGGCAAAAGTGTAAAATGGCTTAGAGATGCAGAGAGGAGCATTTACTTTATGCAGAAAATCAAAGGATACTGTTGAGAAAAAAAAAATCACAAATTCACATGTGCAGTGGTTCTGGGTGCAAATTGTTGGTTAAAATCTTCCAAAAGACAAAGCAAAGTTTGAATGGTTTGGGGGTTTGTTTCCTTTCAATTTTCAGTGACTTTTCAGCGTGTTCAGTTTAAGAGAAGTGTTCATTTTTCATTCCAGTGCCCTCACCTCTGGCTCAGGCACAGACCTTGTGTTGTCATCCTGCACTCAGCATGAAAATCTCTTAATTATAATCTGGCTTTGAGGAGCTCTGCGCCTGAGCTGCTAATGGGAATGAAAGTTGCTTAAGAAACTTTTATTTGAAACCATGTAGCCCTGAAATGCCATTTTTTTTCCTTTCCTGGTGTATTAAGACAGCAATCAGGCAGTTCTGGGATGACTGCTCCCACACCTGGGATGCTGGGGGCTTTGTGACAGGGGAAATGCCCCCTCTGACACAGAGGAAAACCAAGATGACTTTTTTCATCAAGGCTCTTTTATTTACAGTGAAAGCCACTGACAGAGCAGTCTGGATATATTAAATTTAATTGTAATCACTGAAAGAGTACAGGAAATAATTTTGTAATCTGCAGTTCCAGCAAGCGTGCAATAATTCCTTGTCCTGTATGGGTGTGGTAAGAAAGTTGTTGAAAATGAGTTCAAGTACAGCAAAACTTTGCCTCTATGTCTTATAAATATTGCAAATTCCCCTAAAAAAGTTATGGTAAGATGAGACTGGATTTGAAGGAGACCTGATGTTGTTTTTTGATGTTTCAAACCCCTACTGGGACAGATTTAGGGACTAAAAGTCTCTGTGAGTCTGTTTGGTGTCCCAGCTGTTACTGAAGTGTGGCAGAGCTCAGATGCCATCAGTGAGCCAACCTGGGTTTTCTATATCCTCTGTTATTAAAAAAGAATCCTAAAACAGGAGGGAAGCTCAAGAGTTAATACTATGGATGTAAAATTCCTGATTTTTTTTTTCCCTTGAATCTGTTATTGCAGAAAGCTTTAGGAGTCACCTGAACTGATGTTGTTTTCAAAAGCAGAATGTGCCCTTTAAAACAAATCAAGGGCATGTCTGAACTCTCCGATTTTTTTTTGAGTTATTACTGTTAAAGAAGAGGTCAGATTAACTGGAAGATGTCTCCAGTAGAGTTCTGAAGGCTCAGCCAGTTTCTCACTTCAGACCTGCTTTAGAATAGTGAGATACAAAGAAATAAAAGGAATCTCAGGGGTTTTGTTCTTTTTAGTTTTCTGAAGAATGATATGACCTTTTCAAGGAAAGAAGCCTGCAGTGCCTGAAGTCACAAGATATCCACAAACAACTCTAAAAATAATGGCTTACCACGTTTTCTTTAATTTCCAGTCTGAACAGATTGAAGTTTGTGTTTGATGTGAGCGTCACACTTGGATATTTAGGTAAAAATACATACTGGAATTAAACACTCATCCCTCTCTCTGTGAGACATGAGCTACAGTCACATATTAAGTTGCAGAGCCAAAGAAAGAATTATTCTGGATAAAATGAACAGGTAATTTCATTGCAGTAATAGATCACAGTGATGATTTAAATACAGCTATGAAGGTTGTGAGCAAAGCCCATTTGGGACAGAGGAGGGGTGAATTTGGAAGGTGCCACCATGGCCCAGGGTGCCAAAGTCTGGCTGTGGTGCAGAACTGGAACTTCTGCTCTGTTTTGGGGGAGAAAAGGTGCCCAGAGCCTCCCTTCTGCCACCCCTCCCAGCAAAGGGTGTTTGGTGCTGCAGGACAGGACACAGGGCAGGGCAGGACACAGGGCAGGACACAGGGCAGGACACAGGGCAGGACAGGACACAGGGCAGGACACAGGGCAGGACAGGACACAGGGCAGGACGGGACACAGGGCAGGAAGGGCAGCACAGGACACAGGGCAGGACACAGGACAGGACACAGGGCAGGACAGGACACAGGCAGCACAGGACAGGACAGGACACAGGGCAGGAAAAGCTCACAGGCAGGACAGGACACAGGGCAGGACAGGACACAGGCAGCACAGGACACAGGCCGGTGTCTCTGCTTCTGCACAGGTGCTGGTTTTGTGCCAGAAATGGGCACAGGAAGAAAGGAATTCCTGGGAGTGCAGGAATTGCACTGGATTTCCTGAAGATGAAACCTGAGGGGAAGCAAACCAAGGTTGGCTGGAGTTTTGAGTCTTCAGGGCAAGAGCCACTGATGTCTGAAATAAAACCTGTGCTGAGGAAGGGCAGTTTGAACTAAAGCAGATGATCAGTTCTTGCTATTTAATTGTGCAAATGGCAGTTTTAGAGGAGGGAAGCTGTGTGATGTAAAAAATACCTAAGATTACAAAAAAAAAAGGAGTTCATTGAATGTAAGTGCTTGACTCCCAATACCTCTGAATTAGCTTGAAAAGAAGAATAGGATCAATCATCCCAAAAAACTGGACAAATATTTTCTGGGGATGGGGTTGTAATATTTCCTATTGTGTCCAATCCTTGTTTTAAGTGGATTTATTTGTTCCTGACTACCTCACTGTGAGTTACACAAATCAATCTTGTGAATGTACACAAATCATTCTTGGGCCTTTTAATGTTTTTTTTTTTGTTATTTCATGTACTGGGCAGAAAAAGCAAGGTGAACTCCTATTGCTAAATACACCTCTACAGTTTATGGAGGCATTTTACAAGTTCCAGTGCCTGTTGGTAAATTTCTTTTGTAGCAGGAAATAATGTGAACAAAGGAATTCCTCAGGACTTGGAAAGTATCAAAATATGGACTTGGATTGTATGAACAGGTTGTGAAAGCAAATCTCTGTTGTGGGTAGCTTCACACAAGAAAGCTTCCCTTCTTCCCAGGCCGGGCAGTGCTCTCTGTGATCCAAACCAAAGTTACAAGATTGGCAGGTGCTGTCAGGACAGAAGAAGGTTGAGGATCACGTAGAGAAACCTTTGTGACCTTGCAGGCGGGAGAAATGAAAGGAAATTCAGTGCTAGAACATGTACATAGGTAATGAGGGTGATGCATGCGAGGAGTGAAGCCTGTCAGAAATAATGGATGAGAAGGATGCTGGCCCCACCCGATCACTGGGGGCTGCTGATGACAATAAAAACCATCACAAAAAATATTCTGAGGGGGAAATCTTTATGCCACCCCATCTGGAATACTGTTTACAATTCTGATCAGCTATAGTAAAGAAAGGATTGCTTTGGCTTGGCAGGTGTTTAGGACTGAATTATCAGAAGGCATCTTTTATGGAGCTGCAGTCACAAGGAGAATGAAGGAGCTTGATGTCATGTGGTTATTGACAAAATTATTATAAGGATATTACTGAGCTGTAAAATACATGACAAGAAGAGAAAAGGGAATAAATATCTCAGTGAAAAGCCTTTTTCAGCTGAACAAAATGGAGTGAAATGGCTATATCAATATGCTGGGAATGAGAAGTGACCTAACTCTCTTGATTTCTGCAAGTGGATCAGGAGACTTAAATGCTTTTAGGAAGATGTTCAATTAAATATGAACAGAGACTAGATTCTACAATTCAAGTTTTTGTCTTGGAAGAAGTGGGAGAATGTCAGAAATTGCTCTTCATTCCCAGTGTGCTGAAATAATCCCCTCCCAAGAGCCTTTATCTCCTGTTCAACAGCATAAATCCATGAGAACATGTGAAAATAACAACCACTTCTGAGAGTGTTACGTGGGCTTTTGGAATGATGGAACATCTCGTAATTTTGTCCATTTGCTGCTCTCTTGAAAGTAAAGTAGGTGCTCACACTCTTGCTGAGTGCTGAGCATTGTATTTGGAGCAGATTTTTCTCAGCTCTTATGCAGATTGGGGCTTGATTGCTTCGAATCTGCAGCAGAAGGGCCCAGGAGCCTGAAGGGCTCCTCAGAGTGTTGGAATTATTTCTGTGGAACCTCTGGGGAGCATCAGGGAGTCCAAATGCAGTGAAAGGGAAACTCTGAGCCAGCGCAGCCATAGATTTGGATCTTGGGCAAGCTGGGAGTGGTGATAAGTGGGGCTTAGTGAGCCCTGAGCTGGCTAAGCCAGGCCCCTGCGCTTGTCCTTTCACAGATGAGAGATCAAGGATTTCTTTTTTCTCCCCCTTCTTCTTGCTCAAGAGAAAAGCTCATCTTCCACTGATTGTGATTCATCACTACCAGAGATAATCTACTGGGAAACAGGAAAACTTGAGGATTCCTGAACCTCTAGGTGCTGACAGATATCTGAATCAAAAATTGTCTCTAAATCCCCCTCTCTTCTCAAACTTTCTATTACCTGGAACTAATTCTGGCTTTCCTCACTTCTATGACATGTATATTAAAAAGCAATTTATTAAAAATAGATTTTTACAGTGAGGTAAACACCAAGTGATTGGATGCATATTCCCATCTTTAACCCACTAGTAATTTTTTCTTATCCAAGAACATTTATCTTGAATTTAGAGTAGTATCATTTAGTCTAGTAATTGCATGGCATCAGGAAAGTATTGGAATTAAATACACAAAGAACACCCTGGTTTTGATTCCTTTAGTTCCTAATATTGTCTAACAAGGTTCTTAAGATTCCCATCTAGATTTATAACTTGTGACTTGTGTTCCATGAAGAAAATGTATAAATTCCAAGTATGCAGGAGTTGAGATATGATATAATTACATTGAGATATCTAATAACCACATTTTGGTTAAATTACTATAAACTCTTTATTCTCTTCAGACCCATTAAGCTTAGACAGTTGCCTTTCTTGGATTACATTAATTTTTGGATGACATTCTCCAGCTAAAACTTTGCCTTCTGTAAGATAAATTTCCCTCTATAAAAGCAAGAACAGAGCAAACACTTGCTACCCTTCACCTATGATTTCTGAGCTCCTGCATTTAGTCCTTTCACAGATTTGTGACATTATTGCTGCTTTTACATTCCTGTCTGTACATGCAAATATTTATAGATTTTTCTTCCCTAGATATTCCCTTGTAGCTCATGAGAGTAAAGAACTAAAAATTGGACTGTACTTACTGACTTCAGATTCACCCCTTCAGCTGTTCCTGACAACCAGCAGGAACTTCATCTGAAATGTCTTTTTGAGCTGTAATAGAAAGAGCAAACTCTTTCAATTTCGGTGTTGTCTTTGAATGAACAAGAAAAGAAATCTTCATGGGAATTCCTAGAGAACCTGAGTAGTCAACTTAATTAAAGCAGATGTAAAATGTGCAAGATCAGAAGGATTTGCTCCAGAGGCTAAAAAAGAATAAGACTCTGTAGGTGATTGTGAGTAATGTATAATATGTATACAATGAAAGAGGAAATGCTGTGAGATGTACATTTCTTATTTCTATCTTTTTTTGAAGAATAAGTTTAACTGCTGAAGATCATTGCTAAAAGAGATGGATGTATATAACAGCTGGCCTTACAGAAACATTGGCTCCAGCTTATTCCATTTTCCTGGAGTATAGCAAGGAGAGATATCCCAGGGTTAAGAAATGTGTCAAATCTGGTGTTCATTAAACTTACACACATCCATAATCTGCTCCTCTGTGCAGCTGAGAGATCTCTGATTTGTGCATGACCTGCTGGTTAAACATCATCTCTCCTTTCTAAATAGTGTTGTCATCTGTGCAGCAGTTGTAGCAAGAAGAGTAAAATCTGCTCTCTTGAGAGCTGAGGCAGGACATCAGTGAACACTTGGAAACGGTGGCTGGGTTAAAAATGGTTTCTAATCCTCAGCCAGAAGTCACCAGGTGCTCAGAAGGGGCACAGAAAGAACAGGTCTAGGTGCAAACTGCTTTGTAGTAATATGCAGCTTAGATTTAGGGGATCTTTAACAGCTGAGAGTAGAAATCCAATTTATCTGCTCCAGCTGTAGCCAGAGCTCGTGTGGCAAACCCCAGTGAGGCACAGTGTGGGTGCAGCAGGGAGGAAGCTGGGATTTGCATCAGGCAGGGCTCAATCCCTGGCAGAGGAGGTGTTTAAATCCTGCATTGCATGCCAGGATCCAGCACCATTCTGGTTACAAAATGATTGCATTTGTTGGTTTTCTTTTTTCACAGAAGTGAGGGTGGAAAAGCAGCTCTGGAGCCCAGAGTGGTTTCTGCTGTCACATTTTGCAGGATGACAGGCTGCTTTGCCAAGTGCTGCTCCCCACAATGGCAGGGAATCGTGTCTTTTACAAACCTGCTCGACTTGCCTTTGTTTTCACTTTTTTCCTCCTGTTCAAATTCCCAGACAAGCCTCAGAGCTGCTGTTGGAGCTGTGAGTGAAATTCCTCCTCTGCTCGACTGCTCTCTGCCAGGCTGTGCTAACAAGTCGCCTTCCCAGCAAACTCTCAGATGGAAAAAGCTCTGATAACCTGAAAGGGGACTTTTGTTGCGACTCCTCTAAACCCCAGAGGTGTGGGTTGTCTTTTCTGCAAGGCACAGGCTCCTCTAAACCCCAAGATGTTGGATCTTCTCCTCCTCAAAGCACACAGTCACAAAGGCCTGTGCAGAGCCAGGTTCCTTTTTCAGTGCTTTGAGAGTCTGGGACATGGAAGGAATGGAAACTCAGGTGCCAATGCTCAAGTGCAGTCTGCAGGTGAATTCTTTCTCCAAAGAAAGGCTGGAGTCAATGCATTGCTTTGCTTTTACTGTAACTCAGCCTCTGGCAGCTCTGAAGCTCTCAGCTGCCTGCAGTTCCCTCCCTACTGTGCAGCACTGAGAGGCCCAGAGCTCTTACAGACAACCAGGGGGGAGGGACAGAGGGACAGCATCGTTCTGACACCAGGTCTGTGCTTTCAGCCCAGCACATCCAGAGCCCCAGCCATGTGAGAGGGACACCTGGCATCAGTGCAAGGTAGAAGCAGATGGAGGAGATGGCAATGATTGCTGGGCATTTCTTTAATGTGGTATCTGGCAATATTTGGGGGTGCTAGTCTGGCTTTAGGTGCCACTGTTCTTTTTCTGTCTGTGCTGCTTTCTCTGTCTTTTTTGGGCCATCTTCTCTTTGTTTCAAGGAGATAAGGGGGTAATGGAGGGTAAAATGGGGAACTGTTCCCAGAGCAGGAGCAATC
The DNA here is from genome assembly GCF_023055355.1 of Agelaius tricolor. Taxonomy (NCBI): domain Eukaryota; kingdom Metazoa; phylum Chordata; class Aves; order Passeriformes; family Icteridae; genus Agelaius; species Agelaius tricolor. The sequence goes on from NW_027269277.1 coordinate 2,016,174, forward strand.
CCAGAAAGGTTTGTGTTGGAAGGGACCTTCAAGATCATCTCACTCCAGCTCCCTGCCATGGCAGGGACACCTTCCACTATCCCAGGTTGCTCCAAACTGCCTTGGGCACTGCCAGGGATGGGGCAGCAGTGGGGGACAGTAACAGAAGGGTTTTCTGTCCAGAGGAGAACACCCTGGGCTAGTAGTGACTGCGTCCTGCCAAGCTTGTGAGGAGCACTGGGAGTTTGGAGTGACTCTGTAAGGATAAGGATTAGAGCCAAGCCTTAAAAAAACCCCAACCTCATAAACCCAGGGATGTTTTGTCACAGATGAGATGAACAGGTAACAGAGAACTGGATGAACAGGTAATAGAGAACTGATTATCTCAGCTTTCTGCATGTCTAAACTGTGAGAATTGCCACTGGGCAGTAACAGGAGGATGTTTCAGCTGTATTGGCTCAAGTAATGAATGCAATTTCCTATGAATGGTGTCTGGAGGGGCAGGACCTGCCTGACATCACTGGGAGGATGCTCCCAGCTCCAGCTCAGCTCTGTGGCTGCTGCTCAGCTCTGAGTGGTGCTGCCTGGCAGGCACAGCTGGCCAGAGCCTGTGTTTGCTCAGGGCAGCTCTGGAAGGGAGGAGCTGCCAGACTCAAGGTGTAACCCTGGACCTGAGGGGATGGAATTTTCCTGCTGGGGTAATTGATGATGAGCTGGACCTCTCTGAAGCATCTTAGGGTGGCAGAAAATCCCCAGGCACCCAGAGCCCAGGAGGTGCAGCCATTTGGTAAATGTCACCCTGGAGGGGTGCAGAGGTGGCTGTGTGACAGTGTGGGAGCTGCCTGGAGATGAGAAATCAGTCGTGTAACAGCTCTCCAATCATCCCAGGGAGCAAGACTGAGTCATTAGCTTGCTGCTGTTGTACTAGCCAGACAATTTATTGTTAAATGCTTGTCTGTGAAGAAAAATCTGCTTTTTCTGGGAGCTCTCGATAGCACTGACATTTACTCAGAGTAAATCTAACACGGATTGGCTCAGAACACTAGAGCTTGACAGACATGACATTTGCTGCTGCCATACTTTAACCAATATTGTGATGATAAGGTCTTGGCTATCCAATGGAATTGATGAAATACAATTTTAAACCTAATGGATAGTCTATTTACCTTTACACTAAGCTGTAAGAAGAAATAAATTAAGGATCTTTTCATGCTTCTTGGTATACACTGAAAAAACCCCCATGAATTAAATTTACCCTTATTTCCATTGTTTCCAGACATTGAAAGTACAAGTTAGGGGATTTTTTTCTGTCCTTTTTAGGAGTTTGCAGGTCTGTTCCCAGCAGCCTTGCCAGAGTGCAGATTCTACATGATCTTTAAGCACTGGATGATTGCATCATGCTGGAAACCATGCAGGGGGAAATGAGGAGGTGATTGGTGACAGGCAGAGTGACTTCACTAAGGAAAAACTGTGTCTGTGACAGAGTCCCAGCATTGCTGGGTGAGGGCTGAGTGCCAGACATCACCCACCTGCCCTGGGGTGAGGGTTTGTCCCTGTCCCACACGCTGTGACTCTGAACGGGACAGGTGGGGGTGGCACCTGGGCACAGGTGGGTAGGGAAGGGCTGGGTGGTCACTCAGAGCTCCAGGGACAGAGCAGGGCTGGGGCCAGGGGCTGTGCTGGGGCTGGCACTGCTGAGAAACCCCTCTGGTGACAAGGGCAGTGGCACTGAGCAGCCCTGCAGGGACACTGGACAGGGGACGCCATCCACAGGGACCCGGGCACAGAGCCAGGCTGGGTGTAATGGTTCAGAGACTCCAAAGAATTGTATAAATTTCTGTTTATATTAAATTGTGTAAACCACACCAGATCAGTGTGGTTTCAGCTCTCAGTGTGAGCTTGGCACTGTGTCTGGGCTCCAGGAGAGATCACTGGGATCAGGGATTTGGGGCTGCTGGGAGATGGAAACATGGACCAAGGACCAGGGACCAGAGTTGAGGGCCTTCAGGGGTTAAACCATGTGTGTTGTATTTGCAGGGACCCCTGTGGCAGGCAGGAATGATGAATCTGACCCCATGTTCTCAGAAGGCCAATTTATTACTTTATAATACTATATTATAGTAAAGAATACTAAACTAATTAACTAAAGAATACAGGAAGGATACTTACTAAAATGATAATAATGAAAATTCGTGACTCTTTCCAGAGTCATATATTATATATTATCATATCATATATTATATAATCATTTTGGCCCTGATTGGCCAAAGAGTGAAAACAACTCCCAGCAGAATCCAATGGAACAACCTCCAAACACATTTCACATGAGCAAAACACAGGAGAAGCAAATGAGATCAGAATTGTTTCCCTTTTCTCTGAGGCTTCTCAGCTTCCCAGGAACAAAATCCTGGAAAAGGGGATTTTTCAGAGGATGTGAATGCCACACCACGTGCTGTCCCCCAGGTGTGGGTGGGAGGATAATGTGGCATTGTCTGAAAGGGTCCCTGCTAAGCTGGGTGGTGCCAACCCCAGCAGTGCTGAGCAGGGCCCCTCATCCTCAGGATCAGCCGTGGCAAAAAACAACCTGAAATCCAACAACCCAAATCCCTCCCACTGAAGCAAATCAAGGAGTTATGGTGAGAGTCACAGGGGAGGAAAAATCGTGGTGAAAGAGAGGAGGAAATTATCAAGTTGTAATCATGGCTTGAAAAAGAGTGTGCAGGAGAAATATTATAAACATTACCAGCATTTAGCATCATTTGGGAATATCTTGCAGGAAATGAAATGATGTATTATTAAAAATACGAAATAGTTTTATTTCCACTAGGAAATGAAAGAGTTGCACAAGGATAGTTCTTTCATAAATCATTCACATAATATTTCTATTCTAGCATTAGTCATAAGTTCAATTAGCAGTAATGTAGTGTGTCAGGAGTTGTGTTGATGAGATCTAATTATTTATGGATTTCTTTGGCCACTTTTTTTTTTTAAATGTGTTGAAGTAAAGGTTATTGTCCTTCATGGTTTAGGATAATCAAATTACACAGTGTTGTTGGAAGAGAGCAATTGCCCGTCATGCACACAAAATTAAAATAAGTTTTGAAACTTCAGAGAGATTTAACATTTTATTATTATTCTTAAGTAAGAATATTTTCATAGTAGTTTATAGAACTGCTGGAAAGTCAGCAACTATTATTTTTAATGCAAACTGCTAATACATTTCTTTTAGTGGCTCTTCCATTTGAATAACAGTTTTGGTGAGCAGCAGGGATCTGTTGAATGATTCCAAATTTTGAAGGAAGAGGCATAGAAAGAATTAAGAAAAAAACTTATTTTTTTCCAGAACGTATATCTGAGACATTTTAAGGCCATGACTAATGAAATCTTCCTGATTTTCTGACTCTGGTTGACAATTCTTGACCAATAATATTGGATGAAACCTTAGCACTGTAGAACATTGAATTCAAATTGCTGCAAATTTAAGCACATTTTGAGCATTCAGACATTTGATTGTTGATGGCTGCTAAATATTTTTAAGGGGACATTATTGCATAAAATGGATTGAATTATTGTCATGCTATGGCAGAATAGTGATTAAGAGCAGAAATGACACAAGACTTAATCAAAGAAATTAAAATGTAATTAGCTGGCAAAGGGAATGGTGTGAGGCATTGTAGAACAGAGTGGCAGTTCTGGGCCTAAGGCAGACTCTGCTTGCTGGAAAAGTGCAATTTCATTGAGAGCATGTTGGGGAGTGTTGTTTACCATTAAACATCAACATATAAAATATCTCTGAAGTGCATGCCAGCTATTGGTTCTGCTTTGTTTCTTTCTCCTTACAAGAATTCAGAGTGCAAGAGCTGATCTCATTTTTCAGCAATGATTTTGTGGGCTTTATTGGGAAAGTAAAAAAAAAAAAAAACCAAAAAAAAACCAACCCAAGGAACAAACATGTTACTACCCCTTTTAAATGTAGGAGATAAAAAGCTAACCAGAACTAGAATTTGTGTTTCTTATTCCCATTGTCATGCAATATTTCCAGTCAAAGGTTTAATTCAGGTTGTCAGGAGTTTGTCTCGTGGCATCTGCAGTCAGAGGCAGGAGGAGGTGGGGTGTTCCTGGGACCAGCTGTGTCCTTGGGGGGGTTTCAGGTTCTTTGGCTCCTCTGGGCTCTGGCAGAGTCTCCTGGCACAGGAGGAGGCCAGGGGAGCCTTGATGTTGGCATTTCTGGTGCTTTCTCTGCTGCATCACTGACTGAGTTCACCCAGGGAATGGTGTGCCAGTTCCCCACGACCCTTCATGCTATTTAACATTTATATTTAAATATCGTGTGGCTGAGGAATGGAAATGGTGCCAGACAATCAAGGCCAGCTTTAAAACACAGGCACTGGGGATGGAGGAGGAAATGCTGGGGAAATGGAACAATTTTGGAGTTTCCTTTCAGTGTGAAGGAGAAAAAAACCCAGGTTTTGTATTTAGTTTTGCTCTCCACCACTGGGGACTGAGCACTTTCTCATCCTGTAATGTCCACAGAGAAATTAGTTGGAGAAATCAGTGCAGCAACATAAGAGAAGCCAAAATCAAATAATAGCAAGTTGTTCAATCCACTGCTGGGCTCTCCAGGACTGGAGTTACTCTGTGTGACCACAAACCCTCCTTTCCAGAGGTGATTATCCTCTTCAGGTTACCTGCAGTGCTTCTCTGAGGTAATGGCAGGGAAGAATGCCATCAATCATTCCACATTATCCCCATTAAACCCTCTGGCTGATGTAAGGAGAATATTGGGCTCCTTTTGTTTTTTTTACTGAGATTCAATTCTAGCACACTTGAAATTGTAAGTATACAATGAGTGGAGAGGAGAGCTGTCCCTAAATCAGATTCTTTCTAGTTTAAATGCTATTTATTCCAAACAAAGCATCTGAAAAACAGTTAAAGTTTCAAAAGTGTCTGCAAGCAGGAGGTAACAATGTTTGGCTTTTTTCTTTTCCCCAAATATTGAAAGAGTTTCAGTAGGGGATAAAAGAGAAGAGGCATTTATTACAATATTTTCTAGCATTCCTGGGGTTAACATTGCTCAGAAAAGTTGAGGAAGAGCCAGGGCTGTGACAGAGCAGATTTTGGGAGCTTGCATCTTGCCCCAGCTTTGTGAGAATTGCAGATGTTTCTGCCCCTGCAGGAACTCCTCAGCAGCTGGGACTGGGAATGGGCACCCAGGAACATCTGGGAGAGGCTTCTGGGCAGGACCTGGAGTCTGTGAGAGGCACCAGACACAAACCTGGGCTCCCAAGGCTCTCCCTGCCTCAAGGGGGGACACTGAAAGCATTCTGTGCTCATAGTGGAAATCTGCTCGGAGGGGGACAGAGCCGTTCCCCTCTTTAAACCAACAGCTGAAGCTTAGTGACTTCCCAGTTCTTTCAACAAATATATATATATATATATATATATATATATATATATATATATTGCATTTAATGCCATTGGTGTGACTCTGAAAGGGATCTTAAGGAATTCCCAAGCCAATCCCAGAGTACACATCATGGATTCTGCGTTTGGTTTTGGATTCTGCACTTGTTAGCTAAATATTTTTGTACTTGCTAATGTTGTAATTTTTTAGCTAAATATTGTAGCTAATAGTTGCTAAACTAATGTCCAGCATCCAAGGGACTTAGTGGTTCCAGATTTTTTAAATTCTTGGCATTTGCACACTGGAATCCTCAAAAGGTTAAACAATATTTTGACTAATTCACCACATTCTTTCATCAGTGGACACACAGAGGCATTGGCTCAAAGCTGCCCTTTCACAGTGAAGTGGCAGTCACTAAAGACTTGGTGCTATGTGATAATTTCTGTTTTCATGGCCAAATTCTGATGAAATTATTTGATCAAACCAGTGATGTTCTGACTTGACAACATATTTGCTAAAATCTAATTATTTCACTCCAAAAAAGTTAATAATTTCATTCAAGAAATATGTTGTATAATAATTTTGTTTAAAAATGTTATACAATAATTTCATCATATATTATATAATAATTTAGTTCCAGAAATATGTTGCATTTAATAAAATTTAAAATACAGCTAGAGCACAAGAGTTGAATGATTAATATCCTCTAAATTTCTTTATTAAGCAGCTTTTCATGGAGTGATTTTTTTTTTATCTTTACTGAAATGATTGTCTTGAAATGAAACAGAAAGCTTTTTCTATTACTTAGACTCCAGAGGTTTAGCATTTGCTCAGAGGGGCACAGAGTAGTTCCCCTTTTTAAACCAACAGCTGAAGCTTAGTGACTTCCCAGTTCTTTCAACAAAATATATATATATATATTGCATTTAATGCCATTGGTGTGACTTTAAATTTAAAAATCGCTGGCCCTTTGTCCCTGTGTTTGCAGTGAATGCTCAGCCTGAATTTCCTGCTGCATTGTGGCAATAAAAGAGAACACTCAGAGCAGGAGCTCTGAGCCCCTGGCCTGGAGAGAATCCCCAGGGAAGGTGAAAATCACTGCAGGGTGAGGCTGGACCTGGCACCTGCTGCTGCTGGAAATGTGTTCCAGAGCAGGACTGCTCCAGGGTCTGATGCTGTGAGTGGCTCAGAGGTGCTGTTTGAAAAAGTTCCTTTTCCACGAGGCCAAAGGGAGCCAGGGAATGCTGGCGCTGGAATCCCTCTGTGGGGACCAGGGATGGAAATGCCCAGAGCAGCTTCTGTGCAGGGGCTGTGCCAGCACAGAACACCCACAGACGGTGCCATGGACTTTGTGCACTCCTCCTTTTCTCTCCTTCAATGGTTGTGAGCTCAAAGGAAGCACTGAAAATGTCTGGAGCAGCTGGAATGGCGAGGGCAGGGTGCTGGGGGAGCCTGGGGCAGGGCAGGGGCAGAGCTCTGGCTCCAGAGGGAGTGCCCGTGTCCTGCTGCCCTTCACAGCTCATTCCATGGGATTTAGGACCTTTTCCCAAGCCGGTGCCACTAATGAGGATCGTGTTACTTGTGTCCTTCCTTCAGACCTGGAGTGCTGCACCACCACCCCAAAGCCTCTCCTTTCATGGCTGTGTTGGTGTCCAGACAAACCCATAAATTGTTGTAAAAAACTGATTTTCAGAGTAATCATTTTGATGTTGTATTTTTGTAATAAAAGAGGAGTAACTGGTAGTGCCAGAGGCCAGTCCCAGGCTCTCCTAATGGAGCTGAAATTTCTAGTGGTAACCATGTATGCTTTAGGGAATTGTGTTTTCTTGTACTCCTGTGCTCAGCTTTTGCATTCAGATATTTTGCTAAGCAGTTGCAGTGCTTGGTTTCCTTTCACAGCAGTCATTTTGCAGTGTTCACAGGTGATGAAAATAAGTTACTTGTGAAAAATGAAAAATAACTTTGCTGATGTTACAAAGTCTGCTTTGTTTGGAACACATTTTCTCAAAAGTGTTTTAAGTTATGGAAGCACAGATTGGCTCTGTCAAGCAAAGGCTGGAAAGGCTGTCTGATCATATCTGAAATGTGCATTTGAAAAGCAGGTCCTAAATAAAGGCTGAAACTGAATATTGAACAAAGATTTGGGTGTGCATGGGAGGAAAATCCATCACTGATGTCTGGGAGAGCAGTCCCTGGCACATGAAGCTGTGAGATCTCAGGTGTCACTGAATGCTGGCATTGTGCCCTTAGTTTCTCTCAGGATACTTTTGCTTTTACTGCAAAAAACATATTCCTGGGCTGCCTTGAGCAAAAAGAGGCTCAGAATAGTGCAGAGATTGTGTCCCAGCTGCAGAGGTGCCTGCTGTACACAGGAGGAGCCCTGCACAGGAGCAGGCCCAGGATGTCCCACAGCTCTGTGGGCACAGGTACCCACAGGTACCCACAGCAATTTGAGGGCACAGGTACCAAATGAAATCCTGGTGCTGCTGTTTGAACAGGGGGAGGCTCTGACAGCTTGTGCTGACCAACACAGAAGTGTTGGGGCTTTTTTGCAGCCTTCTAGAAAGGACACAGTGATGACATCAAGTGAATGCCCAGTGTTTCAGATGTTTTATTTTCTGCTCTTCCCAGAAAAATGGGTTATAAATTCGTATCGAGAGTCCCCATTCTTCCAAGTTTACACTGCAATCATTAATTTTTTTTCTCTCACATTTCTTCTTATCCACCAAGTTCAGGGGCTTTGGCCTAGGAAATCACCAAGGACCTATTATTTTTGGAGTTGCCAAGTCTGGAAATGCTCATGATCCAGGGAAATGTTGTCTGTGTATTTATAATTCAGAAGCTGTAGGGAATTTGTTGTCCTTCAGCAAGCTTTGCAGTAAGCCTCCTATGTAATTCTGGACTATGATACTGATTACTTTGGGAGCCTCTTCATTTTGGCAGGAGCACTGAAGCTTGTGCTTTGAACATTAAAACAGCTTTCATGGGTTTGGAGGGTCTGTCTTCACTGTTGAAATTTATTGTGAAAAGGTATCCAAAGCAGACATTTTTGTTTTTTCCTTCCTTCGTGTCAGACATGTGTTTAAATTACAAACTAAAACTGCAGGATAAAATGATGATCACTTTACTGCATGCTAAGGGGCAATAATGGGATGAGTTTTGGGATGGATTCACTCATTTTAAGCAGAAGAACAACCCTTAACCCCTGGGGAGGCCCACACAGCATTCCCAGAGGCCAAACTAAAGATTGTCACCATCCTTTCCAAGCCAATGTCAGCACTCCAGGTTTGGGGGTTTTGGCTGACAAGGAATTCTGGAAATGGAGAATAGAGATACTGCACTGTGCCATCAAACCCTTGGGCAGATTTAGCTCTGGTGGGGACTGAAGTGAGTGTGAGATAAATGGGGAGCTTTGGTTCTGCCTCTGTAAAATCCAGAACTGGGGACAAACTCCACAGTGCTGATGGATCTGCTTGGAGCCCGTGGGTTTTAGTTCCAGAAGGGGCTGATGGAGAAAAATGGAAATATAACAGGAACCAGGCTGTGCTGAAAACTTCCCTGGGTGAGGAAAACTTTTCATTTCCTTTTGCTTGTGGTGTGCTGACTTCATGGAGTGGATTTATACTTGTTATCCACCCATTTGTTATCCTGCTGCAGGCAGGGAGGAGATGCTGCAGGAGGAATTCCTCCACCAGGGCTCCTGCCCAGCCCCTCTGCCTCATCCTGCACGATTAATCTGAGAAAACACCTTGAAATAGTTTATTCTATAAGCTCTTTATATTTATATAGGTATTTATATATATTTATATATATATTTATATATATTTTTATATATATTTCTATAGATATTTATGTACATAGATATTTATAGATACCTCTACCAGCCTCAAGTCCATTTATTTGCTGCCTCTTGATTCTGAGTGATGAGTAGATGGATTGAATTCACTGGGGGCGCTGCTGCTGAACCTTTATCAAGTGCCAAATCATTTTTAGGGTAGAAGCATTTCTTTTTAAAATATATAGTCAACTAACCATAACTGTTTCCAAACTGCAGAACTTCTAGCATCTGACTGTTTCTGTTCAGCTGATAATTTAATTAAGAATCGAATACTTGTATGAAATATCTTGTGAAATTATATATAGCAATAATGCTTTAATTAGTAAAAATTACGTTCTTGAGAATAATTATTTAGCAATATTTTGAGTTTAATTAACAGCTACATTATTCCAACTTTTATGCCATAATAATTAATACATTACTAATTCTGTTGGCACGATTAGAAGAAACTAATTGCTTGAAATTTTTTGTGCCTATAAAAAGGTTAAATTAATTAAGATTACCATTAGAGTAATTTGTACAAGATTTTGGGTAACTAATATTCTGGCTTATTTTCCTTGGTGTAAAAAAAAAAAAAAAAAAAAGAGAGCACAATTTCTGAAGAGATAATCAATTCCTTAGAAGCTGCATACAGAAAATATTCATAACTTAATGCAGGCTCATTCAGGCACATTATTGTGATGCTTTTGGCTGGAGTAGGGTCATTCTTCACAGCAGCTGGTGTGGGGTTGGGGTTGGATTTGTGCTGGAATCAGTTCTGAAGGAATTCATTCTCCAGGATTGCAGCAGCATCTCGTGTTGGGCAAGGTGGGAATTGCACCCAGTGAGAGCAGAGATGGGGCAATGCTTGTGAGGGAGCACAACTTCCTCTGTCTACCAATCCACCCAATCACTGCTATTTGTAGCTGTCTCCAAGTGTCCCTAGATCATTTCAAAATGTATTGTTGTGTAATTTTAAGCTCCACTGTTCTCAAAGCCTCAGTGAAGAACTTTTTGAACAGGTTGAGCTGAATTCAGCTGTAATCTCCATAATAGAGGAGAAAAAAAATAAGGCAATAGCAAAGATGATGGAGCCATTTTCTGTTCATATGTCAGCTTAGAAGAATATAATACTTTGAAAAACTGTGAATATCCAGGCCACTGCTCATCATTTGATTTTTTTTATTTTAATATAAGAAATACCTGGTACTGTTACCATTTAAAAAGACTTGGGTGCTGTACTTCGTACTTTTCTTTTTTGACTCTATTTTCCACAGCAAATGCATTCATTTCCCTTTTCTGGCATAATTCAAATGGCTCTCTGAACAGTAGACTATGGACCCATTTCTTAATTCTCTTTCTGGTGCTGATGTGTCCTGTTTTCATACAAAAACTTTTCTGCACATGCAGTATCTCTTACTCAGAATACTTTACACATATAGAAATAAGTCTGGTGGGTTTTGCTGTCACATGACATTTATCATCTTACAGTTTCTTTAGTCAAATGCGAAGAAAAAGGAAAAAAAGCAGAACTATTTGCATTGAATGACTTCCAGAAAGCACATTTTGTTCCCTGGTAGGTGTTTCTAATGGGGTGGCCATATAGATTTATATTGCTACACCAGATCATGAAATTTCTAAGACTTCATTATCTGAAGAGAGCTGTGATTCATGCTGGCAATTCATGGAGAAATAGAAAGCAGGGGAGAGGAATGAGCTCTCAGGCTGCTGATGGCTCTTCAGGGCTCTCCCAATTGCACAGAAATTTACTCCTGTCCTTGGCACCAAATCCTGCAGCTCTGTGAACACACAGCAGCAACAGGTGAGAGGAAAGCAGATTTTTGTCTCCCTCTAAATGCTTCTTGGTTTAATTTATGTTTGTGCTCACTACTCGTGTCCCATCAACAGCAAATCAAGCAAAGGTGATTTGGGAGTTAAACAATTGTTTCATGGTTCTGACACTTTTTTTCTTGGGAATTCAGTTACACATGAATTGGTAGAATTAAAATCAATAGTCAGGTCACTCCTTGTCAATGTTTTCCTATCCCTCTGAACACTCAGAACTTCTGGGAAGAAAAATTTAACATCTCCTGTGATGTATTTGGATGCTGTCAAGGATTTAAGAGGATTTAGGACTGGCACTGCTACCTCACCATGCCCTTTAAATGTGTCCTTTCACACAGAGAATTCCTGATTTTTTATTGCCTCTGTATCTTACATAAAGCATGCAAAAATACCATCAGGAAGTTAAGATGATTGTAAAATTCAGCTTGTTTAGAAGATAAACTGTGGAAATACTCTCTGCAGCTGCATCACTGGTAAGAATTTCGAGTTAATGTGGGTTTTTTGGAGTTTCGTTGTGCTGAGAGCCACTTCCCACTGGATGGCACTATTTAATAAATTATACTGGGAAGGTGATTGCTGCAACGAGCAAACTTTAGAGGACATTATAGCAGTGATATTTGGAATTGGTGAATATATTCTGTCTGTTTTCCAAAGGGGAGCACAAAACACCTGGGTCCAACGAGCTCTGAGGCTCTTGCAGCAGCCCCTGCTTCACACCCAGCCAGGAGCTGCTGCCTCAGCCTCCACCCACAGCTCTTGGTGTTTGATCAAACTTCTCATCCTGACCTCTGCAAAAGGATGCAGTTTTTAAAAGAAAAAGGGTATATTTAAAAAAAAAAATTCCTTCTTTTCTCACATCAGGAGAAACTGATTTTAATGCAAAGCTTGATGGTCTTATGTATTGTTGAGGTCTGGGTCTATTTTTGTTCCTTAATATAAAATATCAGCAGCAAGCATTCTGTAAGTTATCAGGGTTTTCATAACAGGACTGTAACAGAAAACCTGGTGTACACACTTGGGCAATTCACAGCAGGAAGACTCCAGATGAAAAATGAAACTAAATCAGTGTGTTTTGCCTGAAAGTGAGAATGCTGGAATGCTCCTTTCCAGTTTTTGAAAGCTGATTGAAAGCATTGCTTAGCCCATAGATAGGTGACACTGAAATTTGTGTATACCAAAAAAAAGCATTTTTAAAGAAATAATTCAAGGAGCTTCATTGACAGGCAGTGAAGAAATAAGCAGTCTGTAAACAAATTAAAGAAAGGCATCTATCCCAGAATAACAATACAGCTGGGATGTGCAGAGATGCAGGGAGCAGGAAAACAGCACAGGCTCTGCTTTCTTTTCTTGCCTGATTCTTTCAGTGGTCACAAAATTTCTGCTGAGAGGTGTTTCTACATTTCTACATTAAAAAATGGCTTCTGTTTTCAGAGTGGTGCTGCAATGAACAAGAACCAGGCTCCAGCCCCGTGTTTTGTTTTGAACATTTCCCGTTTGTTCTGCCGTGCATCAGGTGCCCACAACTCAAGCTCTGTGTCTGCAGGGGTAGCAGCATCTCCCCCTGGGGTTGGGGCTGTGTTCAGATCCTGCCCAGAACCTGGCAGGAGTTACCAGCCATGGATCCAGCACAGGACAATAACAAACCCTGCTCTGCCATGTTTTACTTGGCCAGCGCACAGAGATCTGATCTTGAGTTTCCCCTCGGCAGCAGCTCCTGCCCTGCTGCATTCTGGACATGACATGGACAGGGAGGAGAACCCTACAGGGAATTAATTATCAGCTCTGGGGAACCACTCACAGCAATCTGAATGTCCATCCTCTGCAGCTGGTGGGAGTGCAGAACAGTGTCCAACATGGGACAGCAAGAGATGAGACTCAGGGCTGGCCTGGTTTTTGTCATTGTTTTGCTGCCTTAATCTCAGAACAGGCTGTGGGGTTTCCTTTATACAGCTTCTCACCTTCTGGTTTTGGAGCCTGGCAGGATAAATCAGATGACCTTTAGAAAGCAAAAAGCTGTTCTCCAAGCACTGAGACTGAAGGCTCTTGGACTCAAGCTCTGCAGTGAAGTCAATTTTCTTGTTATTAAACCACTGATACATTTAGTGTGGGCTACTTACATCATCTGACATTTTGACATCAGTCTGAGAGGAGCCCTAGCCTGCTAAATCGGGATGTTATTTCTGATAAAGTCAGTTCAGCTCCAAATGCTTCTTTTAAACTCTGCTAAGTCTGTTCCAATATAGAAAAAGTTAAAAAAAAAAAAAAAAAAAGGATGAAGTCCTTGCTAAAGGACTAAACAAGCTCATAGTATATTTATTCAGCCCTTTGTTTGGGGAATTTCAGCCTCAGCTGAAGCCTCTCTGTGCTGCCATGGCATGGCTCATTCTGTTTGCATTAGAAATAGGAGAAAAATAGATTCATGTTTGTTTACAGTGAAGAAATAAAATTAAGCATCCAATGTTTAATACATGTAAAATTTGAGTTTAAGTTACTCCTTTAGAAACCCTATTTTGTAAGTTTGTTCTGTGCTGCCAGTTGGGCAGTTCCACAGCTGCTGTTTTTTCCAGTTCTGGTGCTTTCTGTAGTGGCACAAACCCTTGCAATGCTGGGCTGAGTTTGTTGGCTGCCTGTGGAGAGTGGAATCCCTCAGGCAGGGCCTGGAGCAGGGTGTGCTGCTGGAACTGCTCTGCAGAGCTGGGAACCCCTTTGTGACACTGATGGCTCCTCTGGGCTCCTCCTGTGGAAGCAGCTCCTGGCCCATGCAGTGGAGAGGGGATCCACCAGGAGGGCGTGTGGGACGTTTCCCTTGCTGCATCAGACACTGCAGGCTGGAAGCAGAGCCCAGTCTGTGCTGGGCACAGTTAAAATTGCAGATCTTTGTCCTCATCGCTGGCTGGAGTCACCTCCTGGTGCTGCAGAGCTCAGTCTTTACCAGCTCTTTTTGTTGGTGTTTTTGAAAACACATTTTCTACCTTAGCAGGTAGTGGCTCAGGGGGTTTTTCTTTTCCTAATTGTTACACTCTGAGTGATCCTTTCAAAGAATTGGTTTCTATAATGTTTTCTTTGACCTTCCAATATTAGTTGTGGCCTTTGTTCTTTGTTTGCCATCACTGACAATTGGCTCTCAAATACAAACCCTCATTTTCAGTTCAGCCAGTCCCTCAGACCGGATTCGTGGCAACAGCAGAAAGTTTCTGAGAGTTGTAGGAGTTTTTAATGCACTAACGGATATTGTACTACAGAGCCACTCTTTAATATTAATTTATGGATTTCATGTAGATCAGTGCTGATCTCCCTAGAATTCAGCAAGGATAAGTGCCTGCTGGAGAGAGCTGGGAATTGGAGATGGAAGAGGCTTAGCAAGGCATTTGCCACCCAGCCTCCCTCTATTTCCATGTAGTTATTCAGAAATGCACTCCTCCAGCATCTCAGATAAATACTTTTTTATTCAGTGGAGTAAATCTGGTGATTCATAAGGTGGAGCAAGAAGCCTAAGTCTAAATGAACTGTAACTTTGGGTCTGTCTTTGTGGAATAGGCAGTTATTGATTATCTATACGTCAGATAAGTCTCTAATGCCAGGAAGTAATTTTATTATGTCTCAAAGCATGCATTTAAGAAGTTATTAAAAGTTTATTCAATCCTGTGGTGAATGATCTGTTTAGCTACCACTCTGTCTTAGTAAGTACTTTGTTTAAATATCTCATACTGGAGAATTTTAAGTACGGCGTAGTGCAATCTCTTTTTTCTTACATTTCTAATTCCACTGGGGTGATTTTACAGCATTATGAAGAAATTAATCTGTGGCTTTTCTTTGTTTAGTGTTTCAAAACCATTTCAGACATGTCTGTTATGGCCACACATTTCATATTTATCCATTTCACGCTCTGAGCCTTGTGTGTTCCATGCATTTTAGGAGAAATCACCATGGGACTACAGGCAAATTCAGGTGCTTCCCCATTAAAACATTCCTGGGTAATTTCTCCAGTGATTAAGGACTTGAGTGTTTTATATTTTATAAGGAAATCAGCAAAATTCAGCAGTAAATTTGTTTGGCTTCCTTTGTGTAAAGTCATTCACAGAGCATGTAATGGAAAGGGAGTGAGGGAGTGCTATGGCTGGGCTCTCCCAGTTTTGGTTTAGTCAAATTTCCTAGATTTAGACATTTGTTTGGACAAATTTCATAGGGACACTCAGGAGCCAGGTGAGGAAGGCAAGGGCAGGGGTCAGCCTGGAGCAGGCTGGGCACTTTTGTTTTCCTGTTGTTCCAGATGAAATGCAGGGTTTGTGCTGAAGAATTGAAGTGTACCACACTTTTAGTGTCTAGTGCAAATTAAGGTAGACAGACCATGGACAGGACAGTTATTAATTGCATTTTATGCCTTTCCTCCCTGGTTTTAGCACTGCTAAA
This sequence comes from Agelaius tricolor, assembly GCF_023055355.1. NCBI lineage: Eukaryota > Metazoa > Chordata > Aves > Passeriformes > Icteridae > Agelaius > Agelaius tricolor. Next base: position 2,031,629 of record NW_027269277.1, read on the forward strand.
CATGGAAAGAAATGCTGTTAGTCACATCTCCAAGCCAAGATTAGCTCTCCCAACCTCTAATGATTGTTGTACTATTTGGATTTAATTGTGCTTTTGCTTTTCTGTATTTTGCATTTCATGATGTTTCCTGTTCTCAGTATTCAGGGTCAGAATTACCTTTACAGAAGCCTTGTAGGGTGTATTTTGGAGAAAGGCTTGGTCCAGCATTTCCCTGTGTATTTTGCACTGTGTAAGCATGGACACATCAATTTGACAGGATTTCACTCTCCTTCTAGATCTTTCCATCCTCCAAGGGCAGTGAGTTCAGAAGCAGCCAATCAGTGGCACAAGGAGCTTGGGACATGCTGGGAGATAATTGTGCAGGTAAGAGCTTGGTGTGAAGGATATTTTCTGATACCACATCTAGGATCCCTGCAGTTTGTTGTTTGATTCTCCCAAAAACCAAAGGAATTTAAATTCACAAGTTTTTCTAGCTATCCATTACTCTGCAGAACTCCCAGTGAATGCTAGATGAATATTCATATTTCATTCCTCGGAGTGAGGGGCACAGAGAACAGTTTTATCTGGACCAATGTTTGGCTTTTGGAGTCAACTTGCATGGGTAACACTTGGGTTTATGCAAAAAATCATGAGGTTCAAAAATTATGGGTTTCATGGAGAAGATAGGAATTGCCCATTGCCCTGGTTAAGAACCCTGAATGAGGAAAACAAGAAAAGTAATTGGTGAATGCTTAGAGACTAATTCTCCTCCTCAAATAGTTCTACAAATTAATTAAAACTTTCAAACGAGTGAATATTTATCTTGGTTCTTCCTGGCGATGTTTTATAGAAATGGGGATGACATCTGGGTGGTTCAGAGTCCTCCAGAGTGGGACTCCAGTGATGTGAGTGAATTTGGGGGATGTTGGCTGCTGAGAGCCCAAACAGATCAAGCTAATCCTATCCGAAATATCACCTTGCTGTTGTCTGACACAAATTCAGGCTGCATTCTTGGCTGTCATCTTCAGCGACACGTTCCTTGACTGAAATTATCAGCAGTTCTTTAGTGCACAGCAAAGTCAAGTGTTCCCAAAAGTGATTAAAATGCAGATCTTGTTAAAAATTTGATAAATAATTTTGAAGGTGTAACTTTTCTTTGGGTTTCTTAAAAGCTGGTTTTCATGGTGTTTTGAATCTGGCTTAACACCTCTATTTTTAATATCCATTCCAGAAGATCTATTGTCTTGCTTCCATTGCTTCAGATAATAATTTTTCCTGTGCTAACTGTAATCTTAGAGGATATATAACCTAACAGGAACTGTCTGCTTTACTGCATACAAAAGATGGAATAATTTCTTCATGGTTGCCACTTCTATTTCTGAAAGGCTGGAGCTGAATGTCTGCATTTGCAGCTTCCTGCAAGGAAATGATCTCTCCTGCAGATGCCAAACAAGCCCTGGCATGTGACAGCCCAACAGGAATGTTTCCTAGAGTCCATGCTAACATGAGAATGATTTGTGAAAATATGGATACCACAGATATTACCAGCCTTATCAGTTGTTTAATTTACATTAATTTTCCCCGCTGAGCAATATATAAATATTCATGGTGCTATCAGATTAGTTTACACTTTGAGAAGTTATCAGAGATGAGAGGGAGAAATATGGCATAAATATTTTAATTCTTCTAAGTATGTGGTTCCTTTGAATCCCTGATGATAGTCACAGTGACATTATGAGAAGAAAAAACTTTTCTAACACATTTCATTCGCGGGAGTAGTCACCAGTGAAGTTCAAAAGTATTTATTATGAAACTCTGTGAATCCAGTGGAATTGTTATCTTGTAGGTCCTTTTCTTCTTAGCCTGTGTTTGATCAATATTGGTTGAACTGTGGCTGGGCTTTGAAGGCAATAAATGAGTTGTTAATGAGCTGGTCATTGCCCCCGGTGTACATTGCTGGGAACCTTGGGAGTGGTTTTCATTTCTCGCTCTTTGGAAAGGAGCACTGAGCAGGGCAAAGTTACGGAGGCAAAACACACAATTAACCCCAGGGAAGGGGGAAGTGGCATTAATTTCAGTCTCGGAGGTTGCAGCCATTGAAGTCAGTGTGAAACTTTGAGGGCTTATCTGTGTTATTGGAGGAGGGTGACCCCTGTTTCTGCTGTATTAACCTCGAACCTGAAAGTGTGGGACAGCACCAGGACGTGTTCTACAGCTGGAACTCCAATCCTTGCCTTCCCACTCCGAAGAATATTCATTTCAACTGACTGAAGTTTTGTTTTTTATTCAAAGCCAATGTGTTTCTCTCAGAATACTTCTTGTTTTAAAGTTATTTAAATATTTGAAATTTTTTATTGTCTGAAAATATTTGAGCAATTCAGTGCAACCTTTCAGTACCTCAGATATTTTCCCCCCAAAGGTACCAGTTTATGCAAAAATCAGAAAGTGATTTCTGTATGATTAAATGTCACAGCTAGTTTTGTAGAGTTCTTAATATGAAGATACTCAGCTTAATATTTGAATCAATTTTGGGCTAGTGCAATTTTTTCTAGTGAATGTCTGTTGAAGATTGCTTCTGATAGTTCAACCTTTAATTGATAAGAAGTTTCTTTATTTATTTTATTTGAATTTTTAATTGCTTTAATTATTGTGATCCTAAGAAGGACTTGGCAACAGGATTAGAGACAATTAATATTTGACAGATGGGTGTCACAGTGATCAGGATGCAAGAAATACCTGGACAGATAAAGAGAATCTTGTCACATTTAAGCTTCTGTACAGCCTCACTTTGCATAAACAGATAGCAAACATGAGAAATCTTACAGGAAGTTTGCTGAGGCAAGACATTATTCCTTGCCAAGGAGCAGCATTGATATTTTATAATTACAATACCAAGCTTGGTTGTGTCACGTTGTGGGAGACATTTTGTCATCATCCTCGTCATTACTATTAACGTGTCTCTGCATGCAGGATAAAATATAAAGCTTTAGCTCTAACTGGTTTTGATCTGGCACCAGTTTTTGCAGGATACAAATGAATTTTGTATTCTTGTTCTGTCTGTTCTCAACACTCCCAAGCAACCAGGCAGTAACAGCAATGCTCTTGGCTCCCTTTTCACTTGAAGAAAGTGAAAAGAATTTCAGTGTTTTCTTCTGCCACCTCAATGTTGTGAAGACCTTCCCCTGAGTTTTGGGAGAAAAGGATTGTTATTCCAGTAATTGGGTAGTCTATGACAACTTGCTATAATTTCTTTATTAATAATGTTTCTTAATATGGAAAAATGACATCTTGGTGTGTTTGAATTCAGCTGCCCTGACAAAACTAATTGCTCCTCGAGATGCCATCCTGGGATGTGCTGGGAGTGTGAAAAAGAACAACTGCTGACTTCAGTAACTTATTTTCCCAGCAATTTAACATTTTTCACATAATTAGCTCTGGTGTTCTTCTTGGATTAACAGATCCACTAATAACATTGTGCTTTAAGAGCTGCAAAGTGGGAAGAACATAATGCAAAGCATATTCAAGGGGTGCCAGCTCATTATGCTGACAGGTTGGGTAAGTACAACACAGTTACCCTTTAACCCTCACAAATGCTTAAATACATTTCAAATACAGCCCTGATGGTCGACTGCAAGTTTACAGATTTGTAGTTTACTTCAGTAATAGGGTAACCTCCTGAAATTAGCTGAGTTGTGATTGCAGCCAGATTATTTCTAAAGAGAGATTATAATTTCTCTCTACCTTCACTTGATTAACTCAAAATCTAAGTGGAGGAAGGAGGGAACACCCCATAAATACACACAAAAATAGATATCAATATAGGTGATATAGATATCAATAGATAAAGATGATAAAAATATTCATCAATAAATAGATATAGATTTTATAGATCTATAGATTACATAGATATACATGATATAGACATGGATAGATATAGATATGGAATGGTTTTTCTCAGTAATCCAAATAATGCTTTGAAAGCTGAGTGCTGCCAGACAAGGGCACAGCTAAAATAACCAGAGCCAAGACCTGCATGTCAGGACAGTCAAGAGCTCAATGAATTTCTGCTTGGGATGACAAAAATTCTCAAGATAAGGCTTTATAGCTGCCTTTTTTTTGTTTTGTTTTTGTTTTTAGTTTTTCTTGTTCAGCTTTCCAAATCCTCAGGAGTTACAGTGTGTTATGCAGGGAAATGCACACATGAATAACCCCTTCCAAAGCCCTTGCAGAGCAGGCTGGAGCTGCAAGGGGAGATTCATGGGAAAAACTGATGCACAAAAGGGAATAAAACTGTTCTGAACCTCAGTGAGCAGGTTTTGAGGATAATGAGTACGAGGTGGTTTGATCAGTTAGGAGTTACAACAGTCAGAAAAGCAAGGAGGGTTAATAGAAAATCTAGAGCAGACTTGGAGATGCCAGAGGAGGGATCTGTGTTCAAAAGGATGTGTCAAGAACCAGATTTTGTTATAACACAGATGATTTAAAATTCATGTCTGCAAGCCTGAACCAATTGCCATTGGTGGAAATCTGGATTTTGAAGTAGAACCAGCATGGCTAGCAAACCCTACAGCTTTAGAGGGATGTTTACACAGATTATAAAATGCTAATTTTATCAGTGAGATGGAAAATGTAATATAAAGCAGTATGAACCCAGTTATTTACCTCGAAGGAGATGGGCTGGAGCAGACCATAGACCTTATTACCCTTAATTATCAGCCCTTGGGGTGCCCTAAATTCTTAGTCTATTAAGTATAAAATGCTAATCTGCAGGGGCTGTGGACTCATCATGTGAAAAATTATTTGAAAATGCAAATGGGAATTAAAAGAGGAACATCCATCCACGTCTGATTAATTCCTCCCTGCTGCTGTGAGAGTGGGTCTGCCCTCCCTGGTGCCTCACAAACACCAGCAGCTTGCCCACTGCCAGGCTCTGAGCCTTGCTGGCTGCTCAGAGAGACAAATCTCCACCCTTTTCATCACAAGAAACAGCTCTGGCAGTGTCTTGGTGCACTGCCCCCCTGATTAGAGCAGTAGAGGACTTTTAAATCATCCAGGATTATGGAATGGTTCGGGCTGGAGGGGATCTTAAGGTTCCAGCCACGGGCAGGGAACCCTTCCAGCAGCCCAGGGTGCTCCCACCTGGCCTTGGACACTTCCAGGGATGGGAAGTCCCAGTTCTGAGCAGTTTCTCTGTTTATAGAGCAGCATTTGTTCTCTGTGCTGTTTAAAACAGCTCAGTCCTACCTGGCTGTGTTCCACAGCTCCCCAAAAAAAGCAGCTCCTTTGTGGCAATCATCTCCCAGTCCCACATGGTGCTTCCTCACTGTGTGTCAGTGCAGTTTGCTTGTTTAAGTAGTGTAAACTCAAAATTTGACATGAAAATTGTGACTGCAGTCACAGGGGTTTTCAGGATGAAGAAGAGACGAGAATGTTGACTCCATGATCACAAGGCTTGATTTATTCTTTTATGATATATGTTACATTAAGACTGTACTAAAAAGCAATAGAAAGGAAAAGGTTTCTTCAGAAGCTAGCTAAGCTAAGAATAGACAAGAATGAATAACAAAGATCTGTGTCTCAGCCAGAGAGCAAGAGCCAGCTCTGCCATGAGTGGCCAGGAAATCTGAACGTTTACAATCACAGCTCTGCCTGTTGCATTCCACAGCAGCAGATAACACCATTGGTTACTTCTGGTTGCTGAAACTGCAGCTTCTCACAAGGAAAAATCCTAAGAAAAGATTTTTCATGAAAGATGTCTGCGACAGAAAATTAACTGCAAAGAGGAAGAAAAACCAAGGCGCTAGTGTTAGCGTTCACAAACACACAATCACAGAAGTGATTATATCCGGTGCTTTTTATTGAAGAGCTCTGGGAATCGGGGTGATTTCCACCCAAATCTGATTCCAACCATACATTCAAGGTGAACGTGTTTTATACTCTATCGTTATATAACTTTCATGATAATTATCAAACTTATATTGTTCTATTGTATACACAGATTTCAGCTAAACATAGCCCCCTTTAAATTTCCAACATAGTTTCTCATGATTCTTCTTATGGATATATAATAATTACATTTAACTACTAAACAATCATCACATCTAACAATTATATCATTTATCATACTGCTTATGCAGGTGCAGTGATCTGAGAAAACACAAGGCCTAATATTTTCAAAGACTATTTTTAACATTTTCCAGGGCTCCACTAGGGACTATTCTCATCCTGAAGCACAGACATGTTGAAAAATTTGAGTTCATTTTAATCACAGGGTTTCTATGAAATGAGTCCTGTTGACTTGTGAATGCTTCCCACATGAGAAACTCTGAGACTGACTGCTGTCATGGGCTGTTAGCCCTCAGTTCATGGAAAGTGGCTCTGCTTATTGATGTAAATGGATTTCAAGCTTTCTAAATATGAAAATGTACAAGTGGACTATACATCTTCACTGGTGCTGACCTTGCTTTGATAAGGGCTTTTAAAAACTGTTTGATAAATGCTGGGCTTTATTTCATCTCTGTTGGCTTTTTTGCTAAAGTGTCTCCAATAGGCAAGGATTTTTGGATGATAAATTTCAGTGATTTGGTATTTCTCTGTTCAGGTGAGAAAGAAAGAGAAGTCCACAGTGGAATTAAGATGCATTTCTTACAGACCTCACAAGATATGAATTCCTTGGCAATTGGATATCTGGCATAACTAATACAAAAAAAAAAACCCAACAAAAAAGGAATTGTGAATAGGAGGAATAAATCTTCAGTGAAAATAGATTGTATTTTCAGGGGTTTACAGCTGTAGAATGTGTGTAATTATTCAGTATTTCTTTTCCTGGGAATACAAGATAGGGAAATTGCACCTGTAAATTTATGGAAATTTTTTTCCAACTGAAGAGAGTACAGTTCATACCAAATTAGGAAAGACAGGAAAATTGTGTCAAATAATACAATAGCTTAATAATGCTGTAATATAGGAGGTTTTCTGCAGATATTTACACATTCTGCTAACTTTAGGTGTCTTTTAGAATGTTCCATGTTCCCAAACACATCCCTCTATGAGGATACACATTTGAGTTTTAATGAAATCAGTGAAAAGATGACTGATATTCACCTTTTCTTTTTGTTTAGGTATTTCTTTCACTCAGAGGAAAGCACACAGGGGTGTTTATTTAGGTCCATGCTACAAAAATCAGCGTACCTGTGCTGTGGATCTCACTGTGAGTTTACTAAAATGGAAGAACTTGATTTTGTTTCTCCACCACTGGATTTATTACTCCAGTTTGGATACATAACTCATAATCCTTTGGTCTGTATTATTGGAATATTGCCCATCCTGTGAGTCAAATCTGTGTTTGCCACTGTTTTAAAAAAACTCTCTAGGATTTGGGAAGAATGGATGGCATTTCAGCACAATCCCTTAAAAATAACAGCAGGGAGTATAAAACTCTCCTTTTCCATAAGCAGTGCTACAAATAAATATTCCAAATAAATATTAAATTTAATATGAATTAAATAAATTCAATGTGCAGGAGGTAGTTTTGGTTATGCACTGAAAACACTTGGATATCACAGGTTAGTTTTCACTTCAGAAAAATCTTCACTTCTTACATTCAAATTTTAGAGAGCTAACTTTTCATGCTACCATATGATATTCAAGATAACTTTTTTTTTTTCTTTAGTGTAATTGGTCTCTGTAAGAGTTGCAGCAATCTCATGTGAATTCTTGAATTATACAATACTTTGGTCCTCTGGGATTATTCTTTAGGTCTGTTCTTCAGGGCAGCAGAAGTTGGCAGGAATTAATTAAGCCTGAACTATGTACAGGCCACATGCTGGCAGGATCTAACTGGTCATGCCAGATGAATTGCAATAATATTGTAATTTAGGACACTTGATAGGACGATAGCCTTGGAATTGTTAATGGAATAAAACTTTATATTAATATAATTTCTTAACTTTCCTGGTAGTTTCATTGACATCTACTTTATTCAGCCTTGTGTTTATTCTAAGTTGTCAGCACAGTATGTTCTAGAGAAAAAATTAACAAAAATACCTTTTTTAAAGCAATTTAGGCAGAAACAAAGATGGCAAACATCAGAAGAGCAGAACCACTCGCTCTCAGGGCACTTCCAAGATGTTTTTCTTGCTGGCAGTTGCACCAGCCCATCCCTGCTGTTGGAGGTGAGGGAAACAGAGGGAACATCTGCAATGCTGTGCAGTTCAACAGAAATTACTGAAGTGTAGCTGTGCTGCAGTGCCAGCCAAAATCTCACTTTTGGAGCTCCACAGCCCCCTGTGCTGCTTCCTTAACCTGCCTAATTTCCCTTTTCCCCACTGGCACTGGCAGTTATGCATCCCTTATCTTGCGTGCATTTGTGGACAGATGTTCATAATTCACAAAGTTTGCTGGCTGTTAGCACAAATGATTTGCTCGTGGAAACATATTTTTAGATAAGCAGACACTGAATCATTATGGTTCTTAAAGGCAATTACTTAAATAAGTAATTAGACTAAGAGTCACAATACTTTCATTTCCCAATTAGAATCAAAGTGAGAGTGACTCAGACATTTCACTTTTATAGGAATGGTGACTATAAAGCAACCCGGGGCCTGTGTGTGATTGAAATAATTGATTTTTTTTGGTAAATATTTTGAATTAATGAGTGTTTATTATTTTGTTAGAGCTTCTGCGGTAATTAATTATGTAAATAAAAACATCAACAACAGCCAGATTAGAAGTGAGCAGAACATGCAGAACATTTAGGCTGATTTATTGTTACATATTTTTGGATTCTGCTGCTTCTGCCTGGGTGGAAAGGTTGAGGGAAAACCAAAATATTACTGGGACAGAAATTCTTGGATGTGATTGCCATCTTGTTGGAGGAGAGCTCGTTTGTTCTCACTGAAGTAGCTGTGAAAATGTCATTTCTCTTGGCTCTTGGCTCCTCCAGTTGCTCCCCCAGTGTAATCTGGTCACTGCTCTGAATTGTGGTTAATGCCAGCATTAAACGCATCCAACCAAGGCAAACTCTAGATGGGAAGAATACCAAAGTGATAAATTGATTTATTTCTGCTTCTGTTTCCAATCTGGCTCTCTGGTTTAAACATCCATTTTTGGTGTGGGGTTTTGGTGGGGGTTTCTGTTTTTCTTCTTGATGCTGATGTATTTTTAGGAAACTCTCAGATTTTTTTTAGGAAATCCCCAAAGTGCTTATATTTTGTTAATTTCTATTAGAGGCTATTTTAATTAATATTAAATTCTAATATTAATTTCTATTTTATATATGTAATTTATAATTTATATTTTGTTAATTTCTATTAGAGGTTGTATTTTTCCCAGAGAGCAGGGAAGGCTCATTCCACTATAACCACCAAGATGCTTTTTTCTGCCTGTTATCTCTTAAATGCTTCTGTTTAATGACCATGAGTAAAGTTTTACAAACCTCTGAGATGGAATAAATAGGATTTTTAGTCAAAAACACTGGGATCATTTTTCCATCAAACTTGCTCAGGTTCATTGGGAAGGGAGCAGCGTGCTGCTCTGCTTTGGCCCTTCAGCATTTGTCCATTGGAATATTGCTGCTGTGCACTTTTGTCCCTGTAAAGAGGGAAATATTTCAGTCCTGAATGATTCTTTCTGTCATTCTGGAGCTGTGGTGTTTGTCATGCTGCATATCCCCGACCATGCAGCAGAATCTCAGCAATAACCAATATCACACCCCTGTCCTCTGTCTTTGTTTCATTTCTGAGTCCTTGGAGTCTAACTTGGAGAGCAGGTTCTGCAAAGCATCCCAAAATAATTTGAGGGCCAGATCCACCGTTCCTTGCTGCTTTCCTGCAGAATTTTGGAGAAGCAGGTATTGGGCTAGGGAGAAAAAAGTGGATTGGGAAAATGGTCCTTTGGTGGAACTCCATCAGAGCTGGAAGCTGATGTCCCCAGCAGCAGGGCTTCAACCAATAAATGTGGGCTTTAAAAGTGCTTTTGCCTTTGAGAAGTAAGAATCCTTGAGATGCCTTTGCTTTTGGAAGCTGTAATAACCCTCCAAATGTGATTTGTACTTTAAAAGCTTATTTACAGAAGACAGACCACCGCTAATGACATTTGCATGGAAATTTCCCCAATGAATATTTATAAATATGAAATATGAATACAGCACAGTGTAGTGCATGTCCTGGCACACACATTTCCAGCCACAGATGTATGGGTTTTGTTGAACTCAGCACAAGTGACAAATCTCCCAGGGAAACACCAAACAGCCTGTTCCACATACAGATGTTCCTTTGGCATCTTATTAGAAAGCCTTGAAAACATACTGTTTTACTGGCAATAAAGCAGCAATAATGTCTTAATAGGATCTGAAAGAATAACTAAGTACCTCAGATGCCTGGAATAAAGGGATAATTGAAGTGGCTTTGGGTTTAAGCCTGGGTAATTTCTTGCTTTATAATAACTCAGGTGACTGTCTATCTAATGAAATGCAGTAAAGTAAGAGCACGTTATTGATTGAGAATTTAAATGTTTGCTTGTATCTGCAGTGTGTCTCTGTGATACTCATCATTGTAATGGAAGAAACAAATCATTTCAATTATAGCTCATTATGCTTAGCACAAGAAGTAACTCACTTGCTCAGAGACTTTTCGAAAACTTTGCAAAAATTTTGACGAGCGTGCTGCAAACTAATCTCACAAATAATCTGTACTCCCAGGTTTTTTGTTAAAGCGTGATCACTGATGTTGGCAGGCTTATTAATTCAAAATACTCTGAGCTCCACAGTCAGATTTGTTATTATGTTAAAAGTAAGGTGATTTTATTGTTCCAAATATCATAACCTTTATGATTTGGCTTTCAGGCATTTCTCTGTAGATTCAGGCCCTTCAGTACTCCAAGGAAGGCAGGCAGCAGTTTCCACCCCATTTTAAGAACTGACAGATGGTATTTAAAGAAAAGCTGTGAATGTGATGGGGATGAGCAGCTTGATTTACAACGTCAAGAACCCATTTCATGCCTTTAGATGTTTTGGGAATGTGAAGGAACAGGGGAAGCTCTGATCACCCTACTGAAGGTAGCATCAGCTCCCCCAAAACTGTGGAGGGCTTCCTTTCCCAACCTGGATCACTCTGTGGCTCTGAGGTTCTGCAGGGCAGGATGTGTGTGAGAAACTTTGGAAAAGAGGAATTAATGACCAGGGGTTTGCATAAACAATGTTTTCCAGCTTTGAAGAGATTTTAAATTTTCTTTTGAACTTTCTCAGTGTAAATACCAATCTGTGAGGTGAGGCCATTTCATGTCTTGGCCACTGCAAATCACCTGGAGTTCTTCACTGAGAAAGGATCTCCTGGAAAGGATTTCAATGTACTTTGAGTGTTATCTGTCTCCATCAAGTTTAGGAACCAGTGGGTTCTTCAAGCCTAATTTTCAATGTCTGGAAGCTCAGCAAATAGATTTCTCCTTCCCTTCACTATTCCTCATGGGAATTAAAAAAAAAAAAAAAATAAAAGCCACAAGAAGATTTTGGGGTTTTTTCCTGAAATTTAAATTTTAAGATGAGGGTGTGAAGGAGGACTGTGATCATCACTGGGGATTCTTTCAGGTCATTCTGCCTGGCCAAGGCTCTGGCAAAATCCAGACATTAAAGCAACTTTCTGAAGATAACACAAAGTTTAATCAAGCTGAGCTGTTATGAGTGATTGAGGAAGAAGGGGAGAAGCTATAATAAAAACCCAATAGAAACAGAGTTCAGTGTTTTACTTGTGAAATGGTTCTTTGCTGGAAAACTATTTCCCATAATTGCTGTGATATTTTCTGCCATGGCAAGCCAGGAATCATTTGTCAAATGTCTGAAAAATAACAATATGAAGTCTCTTTGAAGTTAAATTGTATGGATAAGGTAATTGAGAAACATTTCTTTCCTATCACTTTTTTGTGCCTCATTTGCATGAAGAAGTATTTCGTTTTAAAATCAGCATTTCTTGGCAGACTTTACTTATTTTCCATTCTTTGAATCCATTTTCTAAAAAGTGGTTTCCTTAAAGTTGATTTGTTTATAACTCTGCACTGATGAATTGCATCATTTTGGGTTATTCTCATAATATAACATTTTGAGTAGTTGGTAGAAAAAAGAATTGTTTTACTGAAGGCAACAGACAGCAGATAATGACACAGTTATTGTAGATGAGATTTACTGAGGGAGAAAAATCTTGTAAATAAGAATTGACATTTCAAACGATAAACTCTAACATTAAATAGTACACAAATAAGGCAATAGTTAGGTGATCTTAACAGGCTGTTCCAGCTATAAAGTCATAATGAAGTTATATTTCAAGTCTCAAACTGAGCTGGAGATGGAAGACTTAAATGTTCCAATTTTCTCCAGCAGGACAAATTCTATTCTGCTTTTTCTCATTTCATGGAAGTTCTTTCACTCCTCTGGTTTTCAGCAGGTGCCAGAACTGTGTGGATTAGAGACAGAAAGGCTGAAAAATTCACCAAATCTGGGTTTGTCTCAGAATCCCCCTGGAATGGGGAGTTAATCTGAGGGTAAATCTGGTTTTGCAGGCCAGCTCCTGAGGAGAATCTGCTGCTGCTTCTGTGCTCTCTGCTGTTAAACACAGAGAATATTTCTGTGAATAATGGAACAGTCACCCCTTGTTCAAGAAGCTCTGCAGAACAGGTATGAAAATGTTCACAAATTTCTGGTAATTCCCAAATGGGATCAGGCTTAGCTCCTCCCTCATTCTAAAACAAGCTGGGAGTTCTTCAGGTGGAAATGTTTGTTAAGGCAGGGAGGAGAGGATTTCATTTCTGTCATGAATGAACAACTAAAAAGTTTTCAAAGCAGTAAATGTTTGGGTTTTTTTTTTTTTAATATTAAAGGAGATGATCAATTTCATTCGAATTTCTCAGCTTGAATACTCCTGGATGAACATGGCTTCATTTGAATATCTGCACATTCATGGCATGGCCACTGTTTATCAAATTCACTGGGGCTGATCAGCTGCAGCCCTTCATGAAGGGACTTTACAGAGCTGTATCCACACGTGGTGATGGCCAAATTGCTCTCCATTAGGAAAGACAACAGGGGTTTATTAATGAGTATTAATTTTAATTAGTACATATTTGTTGAGGAGTAATTCAGCAATCCCCCTTAGAAATATGAGGTCTTGTCTATAATCTGTCTGCATGTGTACACACAACTGCATGGATGCAGAAGCTTTTATTAGGGGAATAAATTACTGGTTTAAATATTGGTTTTGAAAAATAATTTACTATTTACCCATTAGGGAGAGTTGTTGGTCTATCTTAACACACTCAAAATCTAATTTTCTTTTAAAAAAAATATTAATTATTCCTCCTAGCCAAAAAGGACTACATCATTAACCCCAAAGCAGCGGTAATAAACAAAAATAATTTAAAAGCTTTATTAAGTTCAATTAATTGGTTGTAGCAGACTAATTTTGTCATGCTTTGCTAGACAGTGTATTGTAAGTAATTTTGATGATCTCCAATTGAGTTGGGCAAACAAGCCTGCACACTAAAGCAAAAATTGAATTGTCTTGATAATTACAAAAACCATTGGCCTGTTTGGTATTTGTGATGAATGGGTTAATTAGCTACTTTTTATTACATCTAGACTTTCCATGCAGCCCAACAGTGGCAATTTATTTTGCTTTGTAAACTAGTACAGTCAAAATTCTATTGTTCTGATTTGTTCCAGATAAAAATCTTTAGAGCTACATGATTTAATATTAGATAAGTATGGGAGTGGATGGGGTTTCCATTATCTGCACTTGGTTTGGGGAATTTGTGGAATTTGTAAGGTTGTAGTCATAGAAACTCTCATCTTCCTTTTATTTTTTTTGGTGTTTGCTTTGGCTTGTTGTCGTTTGTGCAAATTGACAAAGTATTTTGAACAGTTTTGGTAAACAGCTCTTCCTCTGACTCATAAACAATTTGAAATATAGAAATGATTCATTCAAATTAGAGTTCATCAGAAGTCCGATAATTAATCACAATGTTTAAATGTCATTTTGTAATTGCCAAAATATTATTTTGAGCTGTCGTGTTGCTCGATATTTGTTTGCCCGTGCTGGGCTCTGAGAAGCCAGGTGAGTTAGGGCTGGTTCTGTATCTCCCTCTCAGCTGACCCCACTTTAGATCCCTCTCCTTGGAACAGGGCCTGTTAAATCTGGAAGGACTCACCCACTATAAATCACTGATTTCAGCAGTCAGGGTGGAAAGTTTAGGCTTGTACTTGCAGTTGACAGAAAAATAAAGTCAATGTTCTATGGTTTGGGTTGGGTTTTTTTAGGAGAGTTGCATTTTAAGATAATTAAACAGAAATTCCTGACCCTCTCCCCCCTTCCCCACAAACATGGGTGTTCATGAAGTCTAACAGCATTTTCTAACATGATAGTATTGCCAGAAACTCTGATTCTCTGAGAAATCTAATTACTTCTTTCTCCATTTCAACTTTGGAAGGATTATTGAAATACTTTTGAGTCCTAACTGCACAGAGCACTTTAATCCTCTTGTTTGGAGATTGTCATTCTCTGCCTTCCCCCTGCTTGCAGTCTCCCATTAGACACTGCAGGCACATCCTGGTAATCTCAAATTCCAGGGAAGTCCTATCTGGCAATCAATGTCTCCCTGCCCCTCTATTTACTTTTCCACTCCTTGCATATTTTAAAACTAAAAGAACCAGACTCACAATCTTCCCTCCAGCAAAGTACAAACTATGAGTTACAAAAACCCCTTCTAAAACTGGGACCTGTCCTTAGTGCTGAGCTTACGGATGCCATCTTTTCCCTTGATCCTTCCTCAGGACCTTTGTGATGGCTCCAGATGCTTTCTGCTAACTCCAAAGATTCCCCTGTTTGCTGTCAGGCAGAAAGGCTGCCCTGGAGACAGAATTAACTGAGTGAAATAAATTCTAATCTCTCAGCTGTCAGGGAGGGAAGGATAGGAGCATTTATCTCCAAGTGAAGGCCTGGATGCCAGCTCCCAAATTCCTGTGTCACACTGCAGGGACAGGGATTGGAGTTGGCTGCTCTTGGCTCCCAGACGCCCCAGAGAAAGGCAAGGTTGGAGTTTGCAAGCTCAAACCCAGCTTTAACCAGATTCTGTGGTTGCCACAGGAGTGCAGCCACAGAATCAGAGGCTGGGCTGGGCTGGGCAGACCCTTCATGGTCACCAGTCCCATGGGCAGGGCCAGCTCCTGCTAACCCAGCTTGCTCAGAGCCTGCCCAGCCTGGCCTGGGACCCTGCCAGGGATCAGGGGCAGCCCCAGCTGCTCAGGGGATCAATGTTTGTGTTTTGCTCTGCTCCTGTCAGTGTAGCTGTTATCAGCAGTAGAACGTGAGCCTCAGTGCACGTTTCAGTGTTTTATGTTGTGCCTGGGTGTCTGTGGTGCTTGTTCTCACTGCTGATGTGTGCCACAAAGCCAGGGGTTGTACAAGGGACTGAAATGAGCCTGTGCCACAAGGGCAGCTGGTTTATGCACCCTAGGGGAGGTGGTCTGTACCCCTGAAAGCAGGTGGTTTATGCACCCCAGGGCAGGTGGTTTATACCCCCCAGGGCAGGTGGTTTATGCACCCCAGGGCAGGTGGTTTATGCACCCCAGGGCAGGTGGTTTATACCCCCCAGGGCAGGTGGTTTATGCACCCCAGGGCAGGTGGTCTGTACCCCTTAAAGCAGGTGGTTTATGCACCCTAAAATGTGGTTTGGAATGTGTCACAGGATTTCTCCTGGAGAAGGCAGGCTGCTGCAATGAAACCTTCATCCAAAATCATGAAGGGGAGCAAAGTTCTCTGCCAGGTGACAACATGAGAAGGTCCCAGGGATGGCAGTGCCTTGGCCTTGGGTTCCTGTGATGTGCTGGTGTCCTGCAGGATGGCAGCAGTTACCATTTGGTTCTCCTTCTGTCCATTCAAATGAGGGATGCTAATCATGCTGTAAGGGCTTTTCTACTTCAGTTGCTTCAAGGACACCTATCTGACTATCAAAATCTGGTTTAACCTTTCATTAAGAGAGGAAAAAGTGCTTTATAGGAGGCAAGCATCTGGCCTAGGATTTCTTACAATTACCAACTGGTCAATACATAGGATAACTGTTTTATTTCCTTCCATACCTCTGTTTTCTTTTAAAGCTACTTAAACTCATCTCTCCATTCTCGTTTCTTCCCTAGCATTTTTGTATGATCACAGAGCTTTGAAGCTGTCTCTGTGATTGTAATTTTTTTTTTCCAGTAGGCTGTAGGGCACAGTAGACTGGTGTGATAATAATGGCCCTAATTGAGATAAAGTTTAATGGTTTTTCTCACATGCTTCATCATTAGGCCAGTGGCACATTTTATTGTCATCTTTTCTCTGTGGTTGTTGTGTCAGCTGGTCCTAATTATAATTAAATGTTTCAAGGCTAGGTAGAATAACACCTCGTTTATGCATGAGTCCTTTTTTTTGTTGTTGTTGTTTGTGTTATATTTTTAGGTGGGTTTTTTCCCCTCCTCTTCTTTTTCCTCACCATTATAAAAGGTTGAAATCCATTCTGCTGACCATCATCTGGAACAAAATATTTCTATTTATCAACTGTTTTTTCTCATTCAGTTCATGGCTAAGCAGTTTGTATATAGCTCATCAAGTCTAATCATATTTGACCAATATTTAAGAGCTATTTAGGCAATCAAAGAATGAAATATATCTCATGGACAATTCTAGCCTCTAAAACCCCTTATTGCAAGGAAGGAAAACTTCTTTCATTTCTGAAATGGTCAATCATGTCTGTAGTGGTCCTTAAGAAACAGAATTTAAAAAAAAAATCCTGATTTATCCCCAGGTTCCTCATTGTGATTATCTGTGTGGTAGTAGCACTCTGCAGGTTTCGAGAGGATAATATCTCCTAAAGGGTACATTTACTTTTAAACCAGCAGCTGAATGAATCTTGTGCAGTCAGTCTTGTTTTTCTTGCAATTATGTTGTCTGTGCAGTAGAATGGCTGAATACAAAATGTGTGGTGGCTGCTTCACAGGAACAGAATTAGTTTTCTGGTGAATATTGTAATATTAAAAGGGTGCCTTGAGAGAGCAGCTCCTGAATTCATGAGAAGTGAAGGGGTTGTTAGGATGCATATTTAAATTATTACCGAGTGGATTCATTAGGCTTCAGTTCCAAACTGGGCATTCCTTGTGGACAGCAGTGCAGTTCTGTTCTTTAAAGCAGATTCCTAAAGGGATTAAAAGTTAAACTTGTCTTTGGCCCTGAAGAAAACACAAAGTCTGTGGACAGATTACACACCAACGCTTGATGAACAAAATTAGTGAAGGCTCACCTGTCCTGATGTGAGGCATAATGATTACAGCCCTTAGTAGTCCTGAATAAAGAAATAAATAAATAGAATTATCATCTGAAGCACCTTGCAGGAGCTGCACTCTGTCAGCTCTGCCTTGGAGCTGCTGCAGCAGCCGCGCTCTGGAGGGCATCCCAAAGAGCGAAGGGATGGATGTGGGCAGAGAGTGACACTGTAATTCAAGGCCACCAAGAACCTCTCTGTATTTCCTTTAGGTTACAATTTTAAGACAAGAAATGATGACAGAAATTCTTCAGTCAAATTCTGAGCGGCCGCGTGGCCTTACCCCTGTGAGTGCTAAAAGCAGATTTCCCTCAGAGTACAAAGGCCTTCCTTGTCAGCAGAGCAGCTCTCTCAGCTTCCCTCCAACCCAAACACTGTGAGTTCATGCTCTACATTTGTATTTTCCATCCCTTAGTCGGGTTCCTTTGCTGGCAGCCCTGGTGCCAGAGGCAATACTGATTCTGGGTGCAGGTTTATGCTCGGGTGCATTTACTGCACCCAAGGCAGTAACCAGGAACACTTTGCAGCTCTCCAGAGCAGTTCCAAGTCCACAGATCCTTTCCCTTCCTCCTGTTTGTGTGTCAAGAGTCTAAACAGCCTTGGCAAAAAGCGTGAGCGAATGTGCCAAGGCAGCTCCCCTCCTTGGAGCTGTGTCCTGGCCTCCAGATGGATTCCTGGGAATTAATTCAGGGAAAACAGGGAGTGAAAGCAGGCGGGGAGGGAGGATCTCCTGAAACAGGAGGTGCCACTTCTCACAGGTACTCAGAGCTCAGATCTACACCCTAAGCAAGGCTTCGCTTGCACACTTTTATTTTAAAAAGCAGCAGGTATTTTTGGGCAATGCCACCAGGAGACAACAGCTAGCTGTAAGTGTGTTCAGGGCAAAATAAATAGGACTGAACTTCTCTGGAATGAAACTTTCATCTCAGATGCAGACATCCAGAATGTGAGCGTGTCATTTTTTCACTTGGGATTTTCCACAAATGTAGCTTTGATTTTAATTCACTGTCTTGCATGTCAAGTTTGTTTGCAGCTGCTGTGTTCTTAAATCTGAATATGGGCTTTCAATACTTGGAAAATGAAGTTGTGAGCTCGGCTTTAAGCTTGGTTTCAAAGCAGAGGACATAGCCATAGCACAGGGGTAAGAACATGATAATTTTTAAGGCCCTTGCAGCCCAAACCTTTGTAGGACTTCAGGCTGAGTCTGTGATATTCAGTTTATCATGGTTCATCTCTTGCAGTGCCATCTGGTGTCAATTAAAGAAAGTTAACCTGGTTTTCTACATATTGCAGCTGAGAACTAAACCCACAAGAATGAAAAAATGAAACTGGGGCTCAGTATAAGAGCAGTGTAAACTTTGTTTATCTCATCTGTCTTTTAAAAAAGGAACACTCACATTTAAAAAAAAAAAATCAAGGTAACTTATCTCTTGTTATCAACCTTTTGAATATTTGTGGTTAGTCCTGTCTTTGTTCCACAGGAGGATAAAATTTGGAAATATTTGCTTTGTGGAAGGCAGAAGGCATTCTGGATGTCTTTGGTAACTTGGCCTGCAAATAAATTTATCACACTACAGGAACTGCCCTCAGCTTCTACCTTCCACAAAATAAAATTTTCTACCTGGAAGGCAGATAAATTTTATCTCTTTACTGTACAATATCAATCAAAAGCTAAGGTTTTATATATTTTATACGTATATATATATATTTATATGTATATGTATATATAATATGTATAGATATATGTATATATAAAGATATATGTATATCTATATATATAAAATAAATATAAAAGGTCTCTAAGTCTTTATTACATGACATGAGGATCTAGTTGAATTTTAAAACTACCTTGTAACCATTATGGATTATTTTGTGCTTTCCTTTGCCAGTAAATTTCTCATAAAGAAAATCATACCTGCAACAGAAGCCTCATTATTCCTGAATATTTTTCTTGGACTTAGATTAAATATAAAGACCTTGTGAAGCATTATCTGGGCAGATAAATTATTAGCTGACATTGGCTAAAGCAGACTAAATCCCTTCATGGCAGTTCTCCAGGTGAAGTTCAACTGGGCACAGTTTCTGGAAACTTCCACTCTTTGGCAATGCAGCAATATTGATAAATGGGATTTTTTTTGTTGTTTTTTGGGTGCTGAGTTGGTGCTAAAATTCATTCCAAATTGGATATGCCATATATTTCTTGACTTCGGCGCTAATATAATTTTAGATTTCTGCCTGGAGAGCTTCTCCCTAATTTTTTGTGGTCTCAGAGAAATTTGTACTTTTGAGGTTAATAAAAACTAACCCAAAATATATATAGAGTTTTTTGCTGACGAAGGAGGTCTTGGTTTTGCTGTGTTCTGAATCTAACAGATGGTATTTTAGAGGACAAAAGGACTTGCTGCCAGTGCAAAAACTTGATCTCAGTATAACTCTCACTTGAGGTTACTGTAAAAACTTACTAAGCAGATTATTCCTATTGAACCCATTGACCCAATCCTTTGTATCTTTCAATTTATCCTTAAAATATCCATCAGGCTGTGCCTCAGAAAATGCCCAATCCTGGAACTTGGGAGACATCTTGACTCCTAAATCCTTTAGTATTTGTGATTGGGGTAATTTGATTAACTCAGAGTGGTCTTTTTTTTCTCCTCAGCCAGGAATTAAAGAAACAGCACCAAAGTGTGGGGCCATTCTCAGGGATTCAACATCAGCTGTTTCATTTGGCTTCTCTGGCTCAGTGTAGAGTTTATCCATCCAAGTCAAACCCAGATGTTTGGGTTCTAGTCTGAAATGGGGTCAGATTCCTGCTTTTTGTTCTGGTTTGGTGTTTTGGGGTTTTTCTGGTTGTGTTTGTTTATTTGGGGGTTTTGTGGGTTTTTGTGGTTTTTGTTTGTTTTCTTGCTTTGTTGTGTTGGCTTTTTTTTTTCTGTCTTTTTCTCTCCCCTTTTGAGAAAATGTCTTTAATCTTTACAAGATTTGACAATTTTGGCAATGTTAACTTTCAGCACCTATCTCACCTTTTGTTGAAATCTAAGGTTGCAAGAAGAGGAAGAAAAAACTCACAGCAGACCAAATGATGCCCCTGTAATCACATCCATTTTTGCACTTCATGGGATGTAGACAAGCATTTCCTTTTAGTTTTCATTTGTGTCAACAAATTGCTCCTTATCAACATCTCCTTGCCAAGAGATGGCAGCAAAGGATTGCAAAGGAAATTCGGGTTGTTTTGTTTGAACAAATAATTATCTACCAAGGAGCAATCAAATATCACTGAAGGCATGTTTTCTTCATCTCAGCACTATAAGATAAATTTTTAAAGATGCTTTTTAGTGATCAGACAACACAAGAAAAATAAAACTTGTGATTATTTTCCAAGGTTGTTTTTAAGCTCATCTATCTGATAATGCTTATGCTTCAGACTGAAATTCCTCCTAATATAATGCATTAAGGAACACTGACATTCTGTCAGCAGTCTGCACCAAGAATCACAGACTCACATTCCTTGTTTTCTTCACTAAAATCTGTATTTTAGAAAAGCTTCTGACACGCGACACTTCTCATGGAATTTCCCAACACCAAGGCCCAGATTGAGAAATGCTTCAGGAGCTTGGCTTCCTCCAGGAAACTCCACAGGAGTAACTGTCAGGAAACAAGCAAAAGATGCTTTTAGTGAAATCAGAGAACCCCAGGGTGGTTTGGGTTGGATGGGACCTCAGACCCCACCCAGTGCCATCCCTGCCATGGCAGGGACACTTCCACTGTCCCAGGGTGTCCCAATGTCCAACCCGGCCCTGGGCACTGCCAGGGATCCAGGGGCAGCCCCAGCTGCTCTGGGCACCTGTGCCAGGGCCTGCCCACCCTCCCAGGGAGCAATTCCTGCCCAAAATCCCTTCCATCCCCGCCCTCTCCATTGGAAACCAATCCCGGTGTCCCGTCCTTGTCAAAGTCCCCATCCCTTCAGAGCCAGGGAGAGGCAGCAGAGGTGAGGGGAGCCCCAATCTGGGGGTGATTTGTGTTCTCCTTGTGCCAGCTGGGCTGAGCTGTGCCCTCTCACCCTCCCTGCCATGCTGGCAGTGCCACGCTGGGGTGGCTGTGCTCCTCCAAAAGCTGGAGTCTGGTATTTTCTGTGTGCCCAGGACAAAGGAGGAATTGAGAATTTGACTCTGTTTTTAGAAGGCTAATTTGTTATTTTATGATATTATATTAAAGAATGCTATACTAAAACTATACAAAAAATATAGAGAATATTTAAAGAATACATAAAGAACTATACTAAAGAATAGAGAAAGAATACAGACAGAAGGTTACAAAGAATGACAATGAAAACTTGTGACTACTTCCAGAGTCTTGACACAGCTAGACTGTGATTGGTCATTAAGTAAAAATAATTGACATGAAACCAATCAACCAACCTCCTGTTGGGTAAGCAATCTCCAGACCACATTCCAAAGCAGCAAAACACAGGGGAAGCAAGCAGATAATTATTGTTTTCATTCTACTCTGAAGCTTCCCAACTTCCCAGGAGAAGAAATCCTGGCAAAGGAATTTTTCAGAAAATATGACAGTGGCACTGGAGCTGCTCTAAAATGAGCCTTTGTTCTCAGTGACTGAGTTTGGATTTGGGTTTTTGTGCAATGAGGGATTTACTGCAGAGCTGGGATATCTCTGAGGCTCCCACAGCCCCTGGAAGGTTTTGCTGAACTTTGCTTTTCCAACATAGGGTGGATTCTGGTGCTGGTTCCAGATGGGTTTTCAGTGTTTGCCAAGTTTAGCGTTTCCAATCTGTCTTGGATTGGTAGAAAAGCTAATTAAAGGTGTTGTTTTTCATTCTCTGGACACAGTGTTTCTTCTTCCTTTTTTCCCCACTTGTAATCAATCTGTACCTGGTGCCTCCGTGCCTTTTCACTCACCCTGGCCTTTTCCTGCAGCCTCTTTGCTGCTCCCCTGCTTCTGCCGTGTCTGTGTCAGAGCTGCAGGGCTGCAAGGAGGCCCTGGCAGTACCAGAGTAATGGTGCAATTACAGCTTTGGTTTTCTCCCACATCCTTACAGCTGCCAGCTGCCCAGAGCTGCAGATCTCTCAAGGAGCCAGCACATCTTGGAGGCATTTGCTGCTCTGCCCAGTTACACCAGAGCTGGAGCTGCTGAGGTACCAGTTGGAATGTGCTCCCTGCAGGTGAGATTTGGGCTCGTGTTTAAATCATCCAGGGGCACACATTCACATATTCTACCTCCCTGGAGAATGCCCCAGCAAAAATTTAAAGGTTCTCCAGCACTGATAAAAGCAGTGTCATATATTGATTGCTGAGGTGAAAATCAGGGTGGAAAATAAATGAGAATGTGTTTAAATATTCAGAATATATGTTTGTATGCCAGAATTCAGTTCTGCTCCATTCCTGGGTCTGTATTTTCTGTGTTTTATCTGGTAGTTCCTTGACTAACCCAAGGGCTGTGATGGAAGTACCAAGTGTAAGACTGAGGCATTAACAGAGCTGGGTGTTGGATAACACAACACAGACAGAAATACAGGTGTGGGGTAACTCAGTTCATGTTTTATCAAAAACCTATCAAAGATTTGCTTTAGAGCTAATGAATGTTAATTTACATGTCTTCCATGTGCAGGCTATTCTCTGCTCATCTCAGTAGGCATAAGACGAATATCATACATTGATTGTTGAGGTGAAAATCAGGGTGGAAAATAAATGAGAATGTGTTTAAATATTCAGAATATATGTTTGTATGCCAGAATTCAGTTCTGCTCCATTCTTGGGTCCTTTTCTGTATTTTATCTGGTAGTTTCTTGACTAACCCAAGGGCTGTGATGGAAGTACCAAGTGTAAGACTGAGGCATTAACAGAGCTGGGTGTTGGATAACACAACACAGAGATACAGGTGTGGGGTAACTCAGTTCATGTTTTATCAAAAACCTATCAAAGATTTGCTTTACAGCTAATGAATGTTAATTTACATGTCTTCCATGTGCAGGTTGTTCTCTGCTCAGCTCAGTATGGACCTGAAGGGGTCATATTTTAATAATTTTCCTTAGTATATGTTTTCCATTCCAGTCATTACAGGCCCTAGGTAATTGGTTCTAATCTGAATGTTAACATTGACATTTTTATTGTGCTTGACAGGGAATGAGGGCTAATGACTAAAACATTGATAAATTCAATAAATTGATATAAGTCATATTTAATTTGCTTCTTTGCTCTGTACTGGAGTGAATTATTCACGTTGCTCAGGATCTGTACCCTCTTACAGAGAGTTTGGTTATGCCATAAATGTTCATTAGAGAGAAGCTTCATGCCTTTCTCATATAATGGAGTTTCTACGTAAGTGTGCAAACTTGTGAGAAAGAGATGCCATAAATCTACCAGGGAAAAAGTTCTGGTTGTGTTGTACTGACAGATTTGCTGTTCCATGAGCTCATCACCTGTACAGCTGCCAGCAGGGCTGGCTTTGATGCAGGGCTCCAAGAGCAAGAAATATCAATGTACATAAAAGGCCTGATCTGCCATCCACAATGGTGCTGGCTCATCTTGGAAACAAACTTCACTTTGGATCATTTCTGCCTGAAAATGTTATGTTGAGTAGCTGTGTAAACTTAAACCAGTCCTAATGGAACACTGTTTTCTTGGAGATAGGAGCAGTAATGTAGGTAATGCTCTCAAATGCTTTAAACAGTTATTATTTTCAGAAGTTTCAGTGGAAAGAATAAAAGTTGCAGAAAAATATAGAGCAAAATAGAGTGTTGGGAGTACACTCCCAACACAACCCTTCCCAATAAGGGAAGGGAGAAGAAACAACCCTGTGTGCTGGGTGGGGGTAAGATGCATTTGAATTTCAAACATCCCCAGTGGCTTTACTCAGCAGAAATGATCTGCAGCTCCTTTGTGTGAGTAATATCTCAGCAAGCCTTGGAACAAATCCTCACACCCTACTGACTTTTAATGCTTAGCAGAAAATGAGTTGCTGAATAAAAGATGCGACAACTTAAAAGGGTCTTTTCATTGGGAGTCAAAATAAATGCTGCAGAGAGCTGGTGCCTCTGCTGTCAGGAGCAGGTGAATTATTCTCCACTCTCATCCCATCTCACACAACTGCTTACAGCTCTGCTAACACACACCTGGGGATCTCTGCTCATGTGAAACTTAATCCATTTACGTGCAGGACAGTTAAGAGACTGGGCTGCTGCTCATTAAGGGATGTAAAAGGAAGCCCAGGATGAGGAACGTCTTCAAACAGTGCCCAGGAGAGGAAAGGGGTAGGCAGGGGATTGGAATGTGAGTATTAAAAGAGTTTTAGCTGTCATTATTTTTTATTAAGCATTGAGAAGTCTGAGGAGACTTTCTAACAGAAAAGATTTAATTCTTTGTATGGTTTAGGGGCCAAGAGAGAGGATTTGTTTTAAAACACTGCTGTGAAAATGAGTTGCATCATGTTTTTAAAGGGATAAAACAGATACAAAAGGGGGGCTCTGAAAGTTAATATCAAGTCATTAATTCATGTCCTGTCCCTTCCTTCCAACAATCATTGACTGAAAGGCTCTGATATTTTTATGAGGGTAAATCTAGATTAGGGTTGAGTTCTCCTCAAGTAGCAGGGTGTGCAGAGCTCACCTCATGGAGAAAATGCTGCCGAGGTCTCCAGGAAGTTCCTTGGAAAAAATGAGTTTGATAAATCAGCAACCCCATGAAAATAGATAATAAACATTTATGACAAGTTAAAAGAGTTTCTGTCGCAGCTTGGCAGCCTTTTGCCACTGAATTATTGCATGAAAACAATGTGTTCTTTTATTCCTGTAGTAACCTGCAAACATTCCTCTTAAGGATGCTTTATTTATTATGTCAGGGCTTTTTTAGGCCCAATCCTCAGTGCCTCTGGAGAAGTCTCCTGTGAAGGAAGCATGATCTGTAAAAGCACTGGCATTTCTAATACTTCAAATTACCTTACACCCATTGTATGTTGCCTTAATGCCACAGCTCCCTGTGCCAGCAGTGGTAAATCTGGATATTAAAGACAGCTTCTCATTGGAATTCAGGCCAGATCAATTTGATTACAGCTAGAACTGATAGCTCTTTTCTGCATAATGAAAAACAAATCCAAACCCAAAACCACCTCCAACAGGTGAGACGTGGAAGTTTTATTCAAATTAAGTTTAGAAATTAAATTTATATCATTAAAAAGAAACTTAGGATATTTTTTCTTCTCAAAATATGTTATTCCTACACAACAGAACTTATCTTCTTGTAAATATTCTTGCAATAATTGTCTGCAAATAGCAGAGTTTGGTGCCAGATAGCAACAATAGCAGAAGCTTTCTAGGAAGCAATTAGCTCAGTAGAGATTTTTTTTTTTTCATTTTTCTTCCTGAAAAGACTCTTTCATTTTTAAATGAGAATTTACATGTCTGCTATTGTAGTTGGTAGCAATTGTGAAATAATTCTGAGATATGTTTTAACTGACCTGTTTACAGGAAAAACGAGTGTGAATCTATTGAAAAGCCAGAGAAGTACAAAGTGGAGAGCTATAATATGGTTGCCATAGACACAATTTCATATTCTCTTCCCTGTTTACTGCATTGATAACTCCTTTATTGAAATCCAGGAAAAAAAAAAACCCCAAAAAAACCCCAAAACTGTGGATGTTCTGAAAAGGCTGCATTCCTTTCTGTTGTAATGAGATTATGTTCAGAGCTCCTTTAACCACTAATTACCATAAGGAAATTGGCCAACGAGCTCCAGTGGAATGTTTGAGCATGCAAGAATATATTCAAGATCAATATGTAATTATCATATGCACAGAGAGATTTCATAGTCAAATTTAGTAAAAACAGATGGACTTGCTCCATATGGCTAATAGAGATTTAAAGTTAGCAAGAAATGCGTGAATTCTGTAGATACAAGACTGAGATTCCTTCTTCTCCATTACCAAGAAGACAGGATGTTAATTCATCTTTCTTCTTTTGCACATAATACCTAAAATGTCAGTAAGAGTTGATGCATATGTGCCTGTGGCAGGGAGAAATCTCGAGCTTTTCTCCCAGTTTTGCATGTTTTTGTACTTGTAAAATTCTCCATCCAGCCACTGAAAGTTATAATCTGCTCTTCTGCTGTTTTGATGTCACCACAATACCCCACTAAATCCTTGAAAATTCTGTTTGTTAGGAATAGATGTGAGCTAGATTTTTAAAATGTCAGAAGGAAGACTTCATTTTGTCTAATACAAGGATGAAAAAAAAAACCCACAGACCATTTTAAACCTTTGGTAGCTGGAATCTTCCAAAGATGTTATTGCTTAATAAAAACCTGCCAAGGCAGCAGGTGGGGATTTAACAGGTAACTCCATTAAGAGGAGAGGAGCAGTTCAGCTAATCTCTGACACTGCACCCGGGCTGCTGACAGCCTCAGCTGCTCCTCCAGAGCAGGGAATTGTGGCAACTTAAAAGGTGATTGTCACCGAGTGAAAGGGGGTGTCTGAAGAGGAGTTAGACAGGATGTTTTCATTAACATTAAAGAGCTCTTGCTATTCATTAGGCAGCTTGCTCTCGAGACCACAGGAGAGTTGTCACTCACAGAATCTTTTCACATGAAAAGGATGATCATATAGAGCCGTGTTTTACCTGCTTCCTTATGGAGTTTCTGCACAAAAGCAAAAGAAAGGCACTTTTGGATTTTTTTTTTATTTTATCCTAAGTTTTTAACTGATTTAAAAGGCCTTTTGCTGTTATGCTTAAATTTACACATCATGTGTACAGCAAGTTGCACCAGACTCAACAAAAATGTGATTTAACTTTTCAAGGCCAGGCTCAGTCTCCTGCTACACTTGCACTCTGGTTTTCCTGGAGTTATGTTCTACACCAGCATCCTTATGACCTGTGTGGGTGTTGGTCCTTCTATGCAAAATGGGTATTTATTTTCCACTTGTAGTAGTTCTTTCATCAAGGTTCCCCAGGTAATCTCAGAAACTTTAGATTCTCTGCAGTTTTTTTTCTGATGCTGTGATCTACACAGGGAGTTAGGTATTATCAGTCCTGATATTTTGCTTTTTCCATAGAGGTTAATAAACACTTTATTAAAGCCAGAAGTGGCTCCTGGTTGCACAAGCCACGTCCAGGAGGGCTGGAGGTGACAGTCACTCAGCTGGGCAATTCATGATTAAACTGCTCAGGACAGACAGAATATTCATGGCCCAGTTCCCAGTGTCCAGTCTGTGCAGGACTGCAGCTCCTCTGCCTTTTGTTTGAGCTCTCAAAGCTGCTGTGGAACAGGTCAAAGCAGGAAGAGCTTTAAGCACAGCAATCAAATGTGAATGTTTCCAAGTGAGGATGTGAGAAATTCTTTGCCTTCTGAAGCCTCTTTAAACTGTGGCTAAACACTTGCCCAGTTAATAAAGCACGGCAGGCATGGGGCAGAGGACTCCAGGCAGGTGGAAGGAGGCTTCTGAGTGGTGGTGACCTGGAGCCATCGATGTTTGCCCTGGCTTTGGGAGCAGGATCCACCCAGGCGCTGATCTCAGAGCTGGGCTGCAGTTTGCTGCCGTTTGCTGCAGTTTGTGTTTGTTTGCTGCCGTTTGCTGCAGTTTGCTGCCGTTTGCTGTTTGTTTGCTGCAGTTTGCTGCAGTTTGCTGCAGTTTGTGTTTGTTTGCTGCCGTTTGCTGCCGTTTGCTGTTTGTTTGCTGTTTGTTTGCTGCCGTTTGCTGTTTGTTTGCTGCAGTTTGCTGCAGTTTGCTGCAGTTTGTGTTTGTTTGCTGCCGTTTGCTGCCGTTTGCTGCAGTTTGCTGCAGTTTGCTGTTTGTTTGCTGCAGTTTGCTGTTTGTTTGCTGCAGTTTGCTGTTTGTTTGCTGCAGTTTGCTGCCGTTTGCTGCCGTTTGCTGCCATTTGCTGCCGTTTGCTGCCGTTTGCTGCCGTTTGCTGTTTGTTTGCTGCAGTTTGCTGCCATTTGCTGCCATTTGCTGCCGTTTGCTGCAGTTTGCTGTTTGTTTGCTGCCGTTTGCTGATAGTTTGCTGCTGTTTGCTGTTTGTTTGCTGCAGTTTGCTGCAGTTTGCTGCCGTTTGCTGTTTGTTTGCTGCAGTTTGCTGTTTGTTTGCTGCCGTTTGCTGATAGTTTGCTGCTGTTTGCTGTTTGTTTGCTGCAGTTTGCTGCAGTTTGCTGCCGTTTGCTGTTTGTTTGCTGCAGTTTGCTGTTTGTTTGCTGCCGTTTGCTGTTTGTTTGCCGTTTCTTTGCCGTTTCTTTGCTGCAGTTTGCTGCAGTTTGCCGTTTGTTTGCCGTTTGTTTGCTGCAGTTTGCCGTTTCTTTGCTGTTTCTTTGCCGTTTCTTTGCCGTTTCTTTGCTGTTTCTTTGCTGCAGTTTGCTGTTTGTTCGCTGCCATTTGCCGCTGTGTCCCTTGGATCTGCTCTGTGGGTCTTGGTGGGAACAACGCAGGTTTCCCATGGATGAAAAGCACAGACTAAGCCAGGTGTGGGCTCATCCAGGAGCTTTTTGTTTGGTGAATTGCTGCCCAGAGGGGTCAGGGCAGCTGTGTCTGCTCAGGGTTGGCACAGCTGCTGGCAGGATTACACCGCACACAGCTCCTCCTTTCCTCCCTGCTGTTCTGAAGATTATTTTGGAGGGCACCAAACTTTACTCCTGACTGAAGTTGTTCTTCTATAAAAGCAAAATGAAAGATATTATTTCAGAACTTTCTAAACAGTTCTGAGGATGTCTCTAATGTTGTCCTGCTTACAAAAAACTCTGACCTTTTTATTCTTTGGAAAGTTTTCCCAGATAATGAGAGGCATTTATCATTCCCATTCTCATCTCCTATGCAAACTAGATTGTTCTGATGGGATTCTGTTTGCTTTATGCTTTTAAGGAATGAGCTTTAGGGATGGACAAGAGAAATGAAACACAATTAGTTGTTTTTTAGAGTTGCATTCAGGATCGGGTTTCTTCTGTAATACCCAATTAAAATAAGAAATTTTTTTCCCCTCCCTTGCTTCCTTCCTTTTGTTCCTGTAGCCCATTCTTCCTTTGGAAGTGGCAGCTAGAACTACAGGGCTGTATATGTAGTCAACATAGAAGCTTTCACCTAAATGGAGTTCTGTATTTGTAGGGAATGCAGGGAATGTCACATTAAAGTTTGTTTGGTGCTAATTTTGTTCTATTTTCATTTTGTTTCAGACATTATTTTGGATATTTTGCTTGAAGATTATAAAATCATTAAATCTTTAAAATTGTGATTATCTGGAGCAGAATAAAAGGAAATTGTTCTATCTCAGCAGAATAACGTGAATACGTGGATTGCTATTTAATTAAAAAAATGTGTCAAAGTTACACTGCAACATATGAGGTTATACTTTTTGTGTTCAGGATAAGCAAAATATGAACACTGTGGATTTTATTTGACTTTATGGGCAATAATAAACCTTTCTCTAGGTGTAGATTGGTACCTTCCTCCATTAGTCATATCTAAGTTTTCCCTCTAATTTCTTCTAGCGTTCCCTTCACCACTACATTTAAATGTGGAGCTGCACTGTGGTGTTCCAGTTGGGTTTTAATTAGCTTTATTATCTATTGTGTAGGGCCTAATCAATCCTATTGGATGCTATCTGCAGGTGCCTCCAGTAAGGGCATATTACATTGATTTTTCATTTCTCACATCAAACACGCGGCGCTCATCCGCTGCTCGCTGTGCTCGCTATTGACAGCGGGGTTATTTAGGGCACCCAGGCAAAATGCAACAGGCATCAGGACAGCTACAAACCCCTCAGTATGGATTTATTAGACAGCAAATAAGGAAATAGGAACCTGTGGCAGCTGGCTGTGCAGGAGGGGAGGGCTCAGGAGGGTGAGGAGCTTGGGGCAGTCGCTGCTCCTGAAGGGAGAGTTCCCCAGCTGCAGTGAGTGTGCTCCAGGGGCTGGGACCAGTGCAGCAGCAGCTCCCTCCTGCCCAGCATGGCTGCTCTTACTGCAAATACTGCATTTTTCCCAACTGCAGGTCAGCATTACATCCTTCCTGGTGGAAATTTTATTAAAACCCACAAAACCACTTAAGCCTCACAGGTTTAAGTGACTTTGGGGATAATTGGAGGCTTTGGAGGGTAATTCAATGTGCTGGTTGTGGCTGGGGTAGCAAATCATCTGAATGGTGAGGAAAGGCAGCAGGAATGTCCTCACAGCCCTAGCAGGACTGAAACCCTGTCCCATCCACTGCACTGTGTCCTCTGTGCCTCTGCATCTGCATTTTCAGGCCTTGCTGACCCAGCTGCAGTTCTGCAGCTGAACAGAGGAGCCTTCTGGGAACACGAGGCTTTGCCTCCAGTTTGGAAGTGGGCAGACTTGAAAACTACCCTTAAATTTAATGAAACCTCTTTAAAGTCTGTTTTAAATTGTGCTTCCTAGATGCCTTTCCCCTAGACAGCAGTATTCTATGCAAAATGGGTATTATTTTTTTCCACTTGTAGTAGTTCTTTCATCAAGGTTTCCAGGGTAATCTCAGAAACCTTAGATTCTCTCTGCAGTTTTTTTCTGATGCTGTGATCTACACAGGGAGTTAGGTATTATCAGTCCTGATATTTTTCTTTTTCCATAGAGGTTAATAAAAATCTACAGCCCAATTTTGCACCTATTTTATTCTGTTGGCGAGCACAAAGTGGATTGATTGGGGTCACACAACTGTTTGGGAGTGGAGCTGTGTTTTGAGAGAGGAAAAGGGCTGTAATCAGGCAGGCTGACAGGAGATGCCAAAGAAATGCTACACACACTCCTGTATTTTCATCAGGATTTCTTTCTAGGCCTAGCTCTGTCCTTTCAAACCACAAATAACTTCTTTTCTCTTGCTTTAAGTTCTTACATATTGTGGAGAGGTTCAGAATTGTTTAAAATCCAGGGTGGCCATAAAATCACCAGGTTGAATTGACTAAAATATGGAAGAAAAAAAGTTGGGTAATATGTAAGACTTGCTTGGCTTGATTCGACATCCAGCAAGGATTTTTTTTTTTTTTTCTTTGTCTTTGAGACACTTTGGATGCCAGTGAATTTCCCTGGAAGGATGTCAGGGAAACATCATTGCCTGTGAGTCAATGAAAGGGATTTTCCTTTGTCTCCAAACCCACACCTGTACAGGCAAGTCCAGCCCCTGGACTGAATGTGCCATCTCTAAATAGCTTTTACCTTGGATCTCACAGAGTTGCACTATTTCTGACCAGTGTTTTTGCAGGAATAGTGGACAAGAATTCTGTTTCTTGCTCCATTCCACTAGAAAGATCAATGTCAGAGAGGTTTCCCTGGTTTAGAGAAGCCACTGGGCTGTGCTTGCTTTGAGCAGTGTTAAGGATTGGGTTGCACCACTCTAATCCATTCCTCTTGCTGATAAAAAAGCAGAGCAATTCATTGCTTAAATGGAATTTGAATAACGCTGCTGAAATCGATAGCTGCTCCTTATCCATATGAAGATAATTGATCTTTTTGAAGCTCTTTAAATACAAAGAGCATTTGATTGTGTTTCCTTCCATTGCTCAGCTTAACACGGTAACACAGTAAAATTAAATGTTGCCTGTGAAATGACTGGAGCATTCAGTGGTTTTTACTCCTACAACACTTCCTTGGTCTGTTTTTGTTGATTGGCTGTAAATGAAGATAAGAGCTGCTGCTTTGGAATGGGCAATACAGCAGGAATGGGTTTTTTTGCATAGAAATCGGTCACTTCTGTGGCCTCTGGTCACCCTAGTGCACTTCACCCTCCAGCATTATTGGTTTCTGTACCTCCTGGTGTTGGTCAGACACCTCTGTTAGTCCCCCTGTGCCTGTCTACTGAAGGTGAAGTGTGGAGCTGGAGGTGCAGAGGATCTTTCATGTTCCAGGTGTGTGTGTGTGTGTGTGCAGCTGAGTCCTGCAGCAGAGTGCAGGTCCTGCAGAAGCAGAGCAGCCCTGGGAGCCTTCCAGGTGGGATTGCCAGGCTCCGGTCCCTGTGAGGAGCTGCTCCTGTGCCTGTGAGGAGCTGTTCCTGTGCCTGTGAGGAGCTGCTCAGGAGCTGCTCCTGTGCCTGTGAGGAGCCTCTCAGGAGCTGCTCCCGTGCCTGTGAGGAGCTGCTCAGGAGCTGCTCCTGTCCTGTCCCTGTGAGGAGCTGCTCCTGTCCCTGTGAGGAGCCGCTCAGGAGCCGCTCCTGTCCCTGTGAGGAGCCGCTGAGGAGCTGCTCCTGTGCCTGTGAGGAGCTGCTCAGGAGCCGCTCCCGTCCCTGTGAGGAGCCGCTCAGAGCTGCTCCTGTCCCTGTGAGGAGCTGCTCAGGAGCCGCTCCCGTCCCTGTGAGGAGCCGCTCAGAGCTGCTCCTGTCCCTGTGAGGAGCTGCTCAGGAGCCGCTCCCGTCCCTGTGAGGAGCTGCTCCCGTCCCTGTGAGGAGCCGCTCAGGAGCTGCTCCTGTCCCTGTGAGGAGCTGCTCCGTAGCTGCTCCCGTCCCTGGGAGGATCCGCTCAGGAGCTGCTCCTGTCCCTGTGAGGAGCGGCTCAGGAGCTGCTCCCGTCCCTGGGAGGATCCGCTCAGGAGCTGCTCCTGTCCCTGTGAGGAGCGGCTCAGGAGCTGCTCCTGTCCCTGTGAGGAGCCGCTCAGAGCTGCTCCTGTCCCTGTGAGGAGCTGCTCAGGAGCCGCTCCCGTCCCTGTGAGGAGCTGCTCCCGTCCCTGTGAGGAGCCGCTCAGAGCTGCTCCTGTCCCTGTGAGGAGCCGCTCAGGAGCTGCTCCTGTCCCTGTGAGGAGCTGCTCCGTAGCTGCTCCCGTCCCTGGGAGGATCCGCTCAGGAGCTGCTCCCGTCCCTGTGAGGAGCCGCTCAGGAGCTGCTCCCGTCCCTGGGAGGAGCCGCTCAGGAGCTGTTCCCGTCCCTGTGAGGAGCCGCTCAGGAGCTGCTCCCGTCCCTGGGAGGAGCCGCTCAGGAGCTGTTCCTGTCCCTGTGAGGAGCGGCTCAGGAGCTGCTCCTGTCCCTGTGAGGAGCTGCTCCGGAGCTGCTCCCGTCCCTGGGAGGATCCGCTCAGGAGCTGCTCCCGTCCCTGTGAGGAGCTGCTCCGGAGCTGCTCCTGTCCCTGTGAGGAGCCGCTCAGGATCTGCTCCTGTCCTGTCCCTGTGACGAGCCGCTCAGGAGCTCCTCCATCCTGGCTGTGCTGGTGCCAGCCCATCCCGCTCAGATCTTCCTGCTGGGGTGTGATGGAGTGCAGAAGTAACATTGCAAAGAGCTGTCTTCTCTTGTGTTTACTATTTCTTATAGTTTTCAAGGTGTTGCACAAATTTTAGGCTGTCAAGGCTCTTGGAGAAAATCCTCTTTCTTTTGTTATAAGTTCTGAATATTCACTTCATTTATTTTGTGTGCACTGAACATCAAAGTTTGGGATTGTGTGTTAGAGCAGAGGGTAAATAAAGAGCTTTGAAATTTTCGGTGGATCACTTGTCATAATGAGCTGTGAATGTCACTGCACTAGAAACTTCCCCAAAACAGTGATTTATTTGGGTTTTTTTGATCAGTTAACTATCATCTCAAACTGTTTTGTTTGCTTTTGCTCTTCATTTATCCCAATCAATCAGTCATTGAATTTGCCATGATCAGAGGAGGGTCCTATCATCCTGCACTACCTCTACTTTATATTTTTCATCACTTTTTAAGTTTGAAAATTACACAGTCTTTAGACTATTGGTTGAAAATGTTAACAAAAATTTTAAATATTCATTACAAACTGAAATGGAAGGGGAAAGCAAGTCTTTTCTATGCTGTATACACTGAAACTTTTATCCAAATATTTGCTATTTTTGTCTAGTACTAATAAATCCTGCATTGCCTTTCATCCCTCTGCAGGTGACAACATTCATCACACACACTCTGTTGGAGCCTCTGGCTGAGGAAGAGGTTTTGTCACCGAGCTGATGACAGCTGATCACTGTGACTTGCATGTGTTCTCTCAGGTAAATCACACAGGTTCCAGCTGGCCTGTGAAAACCCTGCCCTGTTCCATTGCAGAGCAAGCATTTTCAACCAGCATAGCAACAAATAATTTATGCATGGAAGTTCAGAACTTTTTGCAAATTGTATTTGCTTTAGAAGGCAGAAAGTGTTATTGAACAGGTAAATATTTAAAAAAAGGAAGCAGAACTTAATTCCTCACTGATGGAGATGCTGTGAGTGGGACTGGAGCCATGTTTGTAGTTGGTGCAGCTCTACACCCTCACATGAAACAGGATCAAAACCCTCTCCTCTTCCCTTATCAGACAGATCAGGCTGCACTTCTGGGAGTTAGGATATGGATGTTATGGACACACATCTGTGAGTGCACCATGCACCTCCTCAGGGCTGCTCTGCATCCCTGATTGTACCTGGGATAACCTGGGAATGTTCCTGCATCCCTGATTGCACCTGGGATAACCTGGGAATGTTCCTGCATCCCTGATTGCAGCTCCTGGGATAACCTGGGGCTGCTCTGCATCCCTGATTGCACCTGGGATAACCTGGGAATGTTCCTGCATCACTGATTGTACCTGGGATAACCTGGGGCTGCTCTACATCCCTGATTGTACCTGGGATAACCTGGGAATGTTCCTGCATCCCTGATTGTACCTGGGATAACCTGGGGCTGCTCCTGCATCCCTGATTGTACCTGGGATAACCTGGGAATGTTCCTGCATCACTGATTGTACCTGGGATAACCTGGGGCTGCTCTACATCCCTGATTGTACCTGGGATAACCTGGGAATGTTCCTGCATCCCTGATTGCAGCTCCTGGGATAACCTGGGAATGTTCCTGCATCCCTGATTGTACCTGGGATAACCTGGGGCTGCTCCTGCATCCCTGATTGCAGCTCCTGGGATAACCTGGGGCTGCTCCTGCATCCCTGATTGCAGCTCCTGGGTTAAGCTGGGGCTGCTCCTGCATCCCTGGCCCTTCCCCTCCGAGCCCCCAGGCCCCACAACCCCACTCCAGCCACAAGTTCAGAGCCAAGTTGTCCTTAGGGAGCAGTCCCTGAGCTGAACCAGAGCCCCAGGCTGGGCAGTTCAGGGGGAGGATGCTGAGCTCTGCTGGGGCCCTGCAGAGCCAGCAGAGTGGTGGTTATAGTTCCCTCTGTAAGGGCAAGGTAAATTGAACAATATATCTCAGGATTATAAAAAACCCCAACACCAAAGTGGTTTTTTGGAAGTGAGAGGTTTTGCCCAGCCATGTGCTGTTACACAGAGCAGTTTCCCTTCCAGCACACGCTGAATTCTCTGAATTTGGCACTGGGGTTTCACAAGAGGCCTCGCTGCAAACACACAGCCCAGGTGTGCTGTGAGCCTGCTCAGAGGGGCAGGGTGGTTGTGGCACTCTGCTTTTCCAGTGTGGATTGTTTGCTCTTTTACCACCTGATCTTACTGCAGCTCCTTCTTTTAGCTCACATTGCAAGTCCAGCCTGACCCAGGCAGAGCAGTTTGCTGGGTGGTGGTGATGATGAGCTCTCCTATAAACAGGGAAAAAAAAAAAAACCTCAGTGGTTCTGAGGTTTTATAATGTTCATCAGTGGGAAAAAAGAAGTGGCAATTGCTTTTAATTGCCCAATAATTTTATTATTCAAAAGATTGAACTTCCAGGAAGCAGCTGCAGTTATGACTGAGCCTGCTCTTTAATGTGTTCTGGGTTTTTTTCCTGTGGTATTTTATCTAATAGTGATAAGCTGCTGGTTTCAGTCAAGTTTTGAAGAACAATAAGAGTTGGA
Source organism: Agelaius tricolor (assembly GCF_023055355.1). Taxonomy (NCBI): domain Eukaryota; kingdom Metazoa; phylum Chordata; class Aves; order Passeriformes; family Icteridae; genus Agelaius; species Agelaius tricolor. The sequence goes on from NW_027269277.1 coordinate 2,067,644, forward strand.
TTTATCAAGCCCTGGGATGAATACTCCACTACTCTCACTGAAAGACACCTTTGTGAATACTGTGGTTCTGAATTGTCTGTAGAAATCCCATTCCTTATATTAAATCAACTTTTATTCTTTGTTCTCTCGGTACACACGAATTTTAAGATTCATAACCTATTTCTGTTTGGTTTTCCTCCCTTTGTAGTTTTGCCACCCATCTCTGTGTTGTTATTCAGCATGTAAGGAAATGCAGCCCCACAAGGAACATGCACTCTGAATTAATTAGCTGCTTTCTGTAAATACAAACAAATGACAGCAAGATCAAAAAGAAAAGCGGGAAGGGGAGGACTAGCTACTGTCACACCTGTGGTGTTGCTGCTCCTAATTTAAAAATGGGCTTTAAAAGGTGCTGTGCTGCCAAATTATGTCCATTGTCACTGTCACTGCTGTTCCAGTCCCGCAGAGCTGTCCCCGAGGGTCACACTGAACTCAGGGCTGCTGTGTGGCTTCCCTTAAGCATCAGATCATGTCTGAGGGCTTTGAACAGCTATTTCTTATTCACTGCAAGCTAAGCCAAGAGTTCCCTGTTCCTGCTGCTGTGTTTTTCAAGGATTATTGGTAATAGTCCTGATTTTCCAGCCTTGTCTTGGTGAAAATCTCATTTGGTGCAATCTTAATCCATAGCTGGAAATAGAGTATGGTGTTGAGTTTGTGAGGGTCCCCAGGACGAGGGGAGAGATGAGAATCTGACTCCATGTTCTCAGAAGGCTAAATAATAGTATAATATAATACAGTATAATATATATTATATATTTTGCTATACTAAAACTATACTAGAGAAAGAGAAGGATACAGACAGAAGCTTTGAGAAGAATGAGCATGCAAAACTTGTGACTGACTCCTCAGTCTGACACAGCTGATGGTGATTGGTCATTCAGTAAAAACGATTCACATGGGACCAATCAAACATGCACCTGTTGGTAAACAATCTCCAGACCACATTCCAAAGCAGCAAAACCCAGGAGAAGCAAGCAGATAATTATTGTTTTCATTTCTCTCTGAGGCTTCTCAGCTTCCCAGGAGAAGAAATCCTGGTGAAGGGATTTTTCCAGAAAATATGACAGTGACAGTATGGAAAACTGCAGACCAAGCAGACACCAAACTTGCAGCTCAAATATAAAAGATGAGAAAACTAAGATTTCAATTTGCTTGTTCTCTGATAGTTGTGTCTATTTAAAAATCAGTGCTCATGGTTTACAGAGCTGAAATTCCTGGTGTTGTTATGGAATGTGAGCAGGGTGACACTTGGCATCCTGTGATGTTCCCCCGCTGACTCACCTGCATTCCACATTAATATTGAACAGGGCTCCAGAGAGATGTGACTGTGCTTTTGTTAGTCTGGGCAGGCACCTTTAAAACACTGTTGTAATTAAATTTCTCTTTTCATTTCAATGGTGGAATTAAACAAATATTTTCCTTTGGAGGAAAGTAACAATTTGATGTTAATTGCTTCTATCTGTTTCTCAGCATTGTCAAATAACCTATTGTAAAAACTACTTAATATTTCCAGGGGAATGCCATATATTGCATAACTTATTTCCTTTGCTGGTTATTTTGTTTGATGGTTAAATGGTAATTGAAATGAAAGGAATAAAGAAGCACTTGTGGGTTGGGAGCCACTCAAGGGATTGAAAATTTAAAGCAGAACAATGATTTAACATTTCTTTCTTTTGCTAGCTTTTTCTTTTCATATGTGAATTACGTGCGAGTAAGAGAGATTATAGGGAGAAAAATAAAGGGAGAATGCAGAAAACTCATTTAGATCAAACTCACTGTGCCTAATAAGCAGACACAAAAATCCACAAACTGTCTAATCTTCACAGTTTGTCCTTAGCCTTCCTAGATGTTGCAGAATTCACAAAGTCATTCTGAGAAAGAAAATCAGCCTATGAAAAATGAGAAAGCAGAAACAAAGCTTCAGCATCATTCCAAGAGGTCTGTGGCTTCTAGTTACTGTGGAAGGGGAAATCATTAGGAAAAGAGAGAGCACCCAAGGCAGAGATGTCCTAAAATTAAAAATGTGCTTGGATTTCCACATTGCTGGACTTTGCTGTGGACATGGTAAAGGAGAAATCATCATCCATCCAAAATCCACGAGGTGTTTGTGTGTGAAAAACGTCTATAAAATCTGTTTATTTCCAAGTAGCCAGGGTGAGGAGAGCCTCTGGGCCATGGGGAAGGCAGCAGAGCTGATTTAGGATTTACTCTCCTGGAGTGCAGGAGAGGCAGGAAAACACAGAGCACGCTGGGTTTAGGAATGGGGCATCCTCACTGGCAGCGAGGGTCGGGATTGCTCCATCTCAAGGCTCTTGGAACCTGGAGGCAGCTTCAGAGCCAGGAGCTGCAGAATGATGAAGGGTTTCAGTGGAGAGCTGTGTGTCTTTGAAGGCAAGATGGATTGCCCAGGACGTGTTAAGCTGTCCCATTTTTCAGCAGGAGCCGTGTATCAACCAGAGTCACCACTTTTTGGGGTGCAAAGTGAGGTTTTTCCCTGCCTTTCTGTCACCATTTGAGGCTGTGCTCCCCTGGGTGCCTGGTGTGTGAAACCACTCCAGTTATATTGAAGAGATGAGCTAGGGAGCTTCCAATTTATCATAAACCCCAAATTACTGGCGTGTTTTCACATATGACAAAAGCATTTCCACATATTTAGTGATTCATCATTTAATGTAAAAAAATTAAAAAGTACAGGTGAAAATTCATAGAAAGATACTGTATCAAAGCAGTAAAATGTAGATATTGTTCTCTATATCTGAAATGTTTTCCACCTTTATTTTGGTGTTCTGAAAAAGTACAGCACTCAATTTATTGTTTTGCTTGATTTTGTTTGTGACTTTTCTATTAACTGAATTCTGTCAAACTGACAAATGACTGAAATTTTGCTGGGCCAATTTTGTATCTTTTTTAACCAATGAGAGATGTCACTGGTTTTCCTTGTCCACCTTAACTCTTAGCATGGATTTGGGCTGTAACTTCTTTTATCTTGTTTCTGAATTCCTTTCTAGCATGGCTGGAGATTCTTTTGAGGCAGTTGGTTCCTCAGGCTGCTTTAAGCACTGTGCTATTGATAGAGCTGGGTATTTTTGTTGTCCTTTTTTTTCATTTTTCAAACTTCTCTCTGTTTTCAGAAATGTGAACTTGCACATTTTTCTCAAGGGCAACATGTCAAGATGCCCAAGAAGTACAATCTTAGCAAAAGAAGCTCTTCAATCCAGAGAATATGTCATACCTTATTTTAGTAAGAGCATGTTCAAGGGAATATTATTTTACCACCACTCCTGTCACTTTAAAGTCTGTAAGTCCATCAGGTGTTTGGAATATCTAACATTTTTCCCTGTCTTTTAGAGTCCTGGTGACATAACTAAATAGCCAGCAGATGTTCACTTGCACCTTCAGGTGAAGGAGGATGCAGAGCCAGGAATGTGACCCTGGGCTTGGATTCCCCCTGCTCATGCAGAGAACTCCTGCAGCTTTCATTGCCTGCTTGTGCTTTTGAGTCTCACTGTTATTATTTCAGCAGCAAAGGGAGTTTTCCTTCAAGGCTTCACCCTGCTCTGTGTGATTTTTATAAATTATTATATAGACTGCTGTACCTCTCACAAATAAATACGGGGGGCTAAAAGTATAGGTTGGCAATTAAAGAATTCAAAGTGTGGTTTACAGATTCTGAGTCTTTCTCCTGGGATGTCTGAAAGCTTTTTTGTACCACAGCCAGGTTTGGAACAGCTCAGTTGCCCATTATAAGTCACAAATCTGAAAATGGAAAAACTCTGAATAGATTGCAGTAGGTGAGATTGGCTGTGCCTGGAATTATTGCACACAAATGTGAAATTTCCACGTCTTCCCCATCCCAGAGCAACCAGGCTGGGGCACAGCTTCTCTGGGAGCCAGGAGGAGGAAAATGTTTGCTATAGGTGGTTCTGTGCCCTTGGAGATGAATAGCTTGTTTTTTTCCTGATGTTGTCCAAAATAATTGTAATTGGTGTTTGGAACTGCAATTTCTCTCTCCAAAAGATTTGGGACGTTACACACGCACACACGTATATATAATTGCTAAATATATATGTTACTAAATATTTATGTATATGTATATATATAGAGAGAGTAATATAGCAAAATCAGGTATTCACACCCTCTCAGCAATAAGGCTGAGATTACTGATTATGAGATTCCTACAAGAGGAAGTCTTTGCACTGGAAGGAGAAAGTTGAAGAACAAGAGCATCTCCTTACATTTAATAGTTTTTCCAGGCATGAGCTGGAAACTGAGTTTTGACTTCATAGCTGAAGTCAAAGGCTTTGAGATAAAAGTCTTTCAATCTTCTGTTAAGAAAATTGGCCCACCAAAATCTCCCTGTCAAAGTCCTTCCCCTCCCCTCCAAGAGTGTGATAAATGTTATAAGTTAAGGGCCTCAAATGATTTTTGCAAAGTCTCATAAATGTTCCATATGTCACTTTCTCTAAAATTATAATCTATTATCTCACTCAAGTGGAATAATAATGCATTGAAAAAATGAAATTTATCCCAGGTGCCCCAGCAGGTTGATTCTTCATTATGTGTTAATTGTTAATGGCAATTTTCCATGGAGCATCTGCCAGTTCTAGTGAGCAGAGCTTCCAGAAATGATATATTAATTTCAAGCAGAGACTCTAAGAGTAGATAAAATGTGTTGGATTTTTTAAAAATCTTACTTTGTGTCCATAAACTGGCTGGACATAGTTATTATTTTAAGCAGGAGTACAAAATAATTTATAGAACAGCATAAAAATAGTATTTTATTGAAGTTGAACTCAGTGGAATGATTTTATTTCTGAAGTTCTAAGCCTTCACTATGTTAAGGGTAAGGCAATGACAAGTATCAGCTGAGATGCTGTGGGAGGATTTTTCCATGTGTGTATACTACCATAGGAATATAATAATACTACAGTTCAGTATTTAGTCTTAGGAATAAAATAAAGTTCACTTGGTGTGGAGGACATGATGTAATTCTGTATTTCAGCTCTTGTTTCAAGGTAAATGAACTGGCGAGAAAAGTTAAAGAGAAAAATTTAAACTCTCTTCAGTTTTTAAGCTGTGCTCTTCAGCACCATCCTGGCTGTGGATTTAAACTTGGTTCAGGTGAGTGCAAATTGTAAACTGCAATTGTAAATTAGAATATATTTTATAAATTCATAAAAGGATAATATTCACTTATAATTGCTTTGAGAACATAAAAATAATTGATGTTTGCCACATTCCTGAGTCCCTTTGGGGTCTGTCTTTGGACTGGATCTAAGTTAGGATTGTTCAAGCCCTTTATGGTCTCACAGCTGAGTGTGTCTTTGGCTTTGTGTTAATTCCACTCTTTTAAGGTGATCTGTAAAGTTTTGTGGCCAAAATCCCAGCAGGTCAATGCCTGAGCTTTGGAGGCGTCTCTGCTGCCCTTGGCAGGACAGCTCCTGCTGGAGGAGGAGTTGGTGTGTGCAGAGCTCAGCCTGAAGGTGTGATTTGTATCTGAAGGTTCTTTCCACAGTGAAAACCTCCAAGAATTAGCAAATCTCCATCTTACTTTCATTCTCTTAACAAGAATTGCTATATTTCTATTAAACAAGGACATGTTTGTTGCAGGTGGCTTTGCGGTGCAGGTTAAAAGTGGTTTTTAGGTTATGTCCAACCCAGTGCCCAGGTAAGGAACAAAAGAAAAGGAGGGTTCAGGGCTGTAGTCCCAGTGTTGTGCTGACTGCTGTCCAAATACAGGGAAATCCCTGATTGTCTCAGTCTGACTGGGCAGATGGGAAATGTGGCTCTGAGGGGGACAGGGCTGATTTATTTCTCCCCTACCCTGGAAATCTGAGCCACTGAGCAGATGTTGTTGTTCTATTTCTAGAGTCCCATACTGTTGTTATCAGATTTCTAAAGTCCCATACCCTCTACTTTATTTCCCCCTTTTCTTTTACTTACAGAACCAGGTTTTACATAGAGATATTTAGATGATATTCAAGTACAATACTTCAAGTACAGTACATACATTTCCCCAGGACTCAAAGGCCCTGTACAACACCCATAGCTCCCCATGACTCAAAGGCCATGTACAACTCCCATATTTCCCCAGGACTCAGAGTCTATGTACAACACCCGTAGCTCCTTGCTCCAAGGCCATACTCTTTCACAGCTCCTTGACCCAAAGGCAATGTTCTCGCGCAGCTCTTGGCTGTCTCATCTTCTCCCAACTATGACGTCGGGATCACCAGTTGTTATTGTTCTATTTCTAGAGTCCCATACTGTTGTTATCAGATTTCTAAAGTCCCATACCCTCTACTTTATTTCCCCCTTTTCTTTTACTTACAGAACCAGGTTTTACATAGAGATATTTAGATGATATTCAAGTACAATACTTCAAGTACAGTACATACATTTCCCCAGGACTCAAAGGCCACATACAACACCCATAGCTCCCCAGGACTCAAAGGCCAGGTACAACACCCATATTTCCCCAGGACTCAGAGGCCATGCACAGCACACACAGCTCCTTGCTCCAAGGCCATACTCTTTCACAGCTCCTTGACCCAAAGGCAATGTTCTCACGCAGCTCTTGGCTGTCTCATCTTCTCCCAACTATCACGTCGGGGTCACCAGTTGTTGTTGCTCTATTTCTAGAGTCCCATTCTGTTGTTATCAGATTTCTAAAGTCCCATACCCTCTACTCTAAGCAGACACAGGGGAGGGCAGAACAGTTTTGGGGGCAGCAGTGAACAGAGCTGATGCCTGACAGGCTCTGCCAACCTGGCAATAGGATGGGCAGCGCTGCTTCTGTCTTTGGCAGAATGAATTATAAATAAAAGATAATAAGTTAATTGAGCAATTAGGATACATGTAAAAATATAAAATTAGTGGTTTCTTCTTATGTGTAATCAAACTCCTGTGCATGTGAAAAGGCGCCTAACATAAAATTTAGCTAAGGTTTTTAAAAGTCACTAGGAGAGGCTGCTGATGGAAAGATGATAATGGTGCTACTTGACAAATATTCCATTTCAGCTGCTGATGGTGTCATTGAAGCATGTTGGATTTTCCAGTATTACATTTCTTACACATTTTTCATGTTCATTATCAACTTCTGCTGTGCACCTTGTTTACATTGTAGAATTTATAAGCAAGCTTTGCTGTTTAAATGACCCAAATAATCAAGAAGCTGATTATATAAAACATATTAAAGATGATGGAAAGAAAAAGCAGAATATATTATTCCCTCTTGGTAAAACTCTGCATGTTCTTTTTAATGATAAATGTCTTTTTGAGTTGAGTGTGATTCAGCCTGTGATAAATATGTCAGTATTTCCATCACACATGGCCAATTACCCTTGAAAGTCAAGAAAGCAGTGTAGTTTTTCTCTCACAAATACTTTTGCCTTGTGAATTTTTTTAAAATTTTTTTTTCACATGAATGCAGCCCAAACTGGTGAATTAGAGACATATAAAAGAAAGCAGGCATTCAGTGGACAGGTGTGAGCAGTTCAGTTCAATATTTTCTGAACAGAAGAAGAAATTCTCTTCATTACAAGATAACAAATAGCTCAAGGTTTTCAAATACTCATTCTGCTGAAACTCAATGTAAAATTTTGGGAAGGCACCCACAACAGATCAATTCTCTTTTTCCTATTTGCAATGTCACAAAATGCATATGATTTCATCCAGCCAGTTTGTTCCTGGGTTCTGAGTGCTTGTAGTTGATATTCACATTAATCATTGGATCTGGCTTTTCATAGTCTGCTTGAAAAGAATTTGATCGATATCCAGAGCTGGTATTTATGCAAAAAAAAACCTGATTCTGTTTCCAGTTCATGGAGTTTTGTTGTGTTTCTCAGGAACCAGATAAAGAAGCAGAATAACCACAGCCAATCTGCTGTGGGAATTTAGAGATCATCAAGATGAGCTGTTTGGGACAGATCACAGAGCTGTCATCTCTCACATAAGGAAATTCTATTTTAATTCAGATTTCCAAGAATGCCGGAGAGGATTTTGAGGCTAGAACTTGATTGTTGGGAGTACCCAACACAATCAGACCCCAAATTCCTGTCTTTTTGTAAGATTTTACAGGAAAAATGCTCAAGATCTTGCAATTTGTACCTCCCCTTGGCTGTCCAGCTGAAAATGGTAGATAAATGTTGGGATTGCTTGGAGGGGCTGTGGTGGTGAGGATGGTGTGTGCCTGTGGCAGTGATGGGAAGCTGAGGGAATTGTTCCTCCCTGCAATAATATAGGTGTTGTTTTGCCAGGGAGGTTTCTAAAAGTAGCATTGATTTTATTGGTTAATTCAATGTTTTAAAAAGTGAAGGAAAAAAGTAAACACTTGCCCTATCTGTTGTTCAGGAGAGATTTTTTGGGGGCTTTTATAATTGATTAATATATTCAAGCATGGTAAGCTAAACAAAACACTTATCTGCCAGCCTAAGTCTGTGTACATAAATAGTGATTCTTGCTGTAGCTCTGAAATCAGCACCCCCTACACTTCCCCTCCACCATCTCACCCAGGAAACTTGGGGATTCTCTTTTCCCCAACTCTTCTCACACTATTATGGGGTTTTTTATTCATTTTTCCATTTCCTTTCCTGCACAGTTCATTGGTTCTCTATCACTTCTGAGCCATTTCTATGGTGCTCTATCCATTCTTTTATGGAGTCTTAGTTGCTCTCTTAGAAATCAGATCCTTTTTAGAATGTTATGCTTAGCTGCCAAGTTTTAATAGGTATTTCTGGATTCTTGCATTCATAGAGCAGCTGAGGGCAGATCCACGGGGTATTTTGTGCAAAGAGGCTGCAGGACAGCAATCAAACACTTCCCTTTCTCTCCTGGCTGCTCAAATCAGGAGCAGGAGGCAGCACCTTGTATTGTCTGCACAGCAAAGGCTCACAAAGGGCTGCTCTCCAGGAGGAACCCCTGTACCTGCAGAATGCATTTCCTGCCAGAGATAGGCATTCATAACTCCTGCCAACAATACAGGTTATTTAAAAAAGATAAAAAATAGATACCTCAGAAGGAATGAAACCATCCAGAAGTCACAATGATGTTGCAAGTCTAAAGCAAGAAAGGGTCCGTGTATTCCATAGACTTTTAAATAAAATTCAGCACAGATGATAACACATTCAGCTTCTTTCTGAATAGGGGAAGAGCTGTAATATATTTCTAATAATCGTTGGAACTTTCTCATGTGAAGCAATATGTTGGACAAATAGAAGTCTGTTTTACACATCAGAAATACAAAAATTAAATATAATCTGCACTTGCAAGGTGTAGCTGTAGTAGTGAGTGTAGCAGTAGGTCAGGTGGGCAACAGAGGGGAATAAGAGCTGAAACTTTATTCCTTTGAATAATCAGCTGCTGCTTTGGTTAACTGGAACATCACAGGTGATAAGCTGTAAAATAAGGTCTCTGTGTTAATATTCAGGGCTCTTCATAAAGCAGAACCTGTGAACCCTCAGAAAAAACTTCATTATTGCTTCTGCAGTGTGGGTTTTTTTGTGAGCTTTGATTGATGACTTTTTCATAGGCAAAGGTCATGGCAGGATTCTCATTTAATGCTGACAATAGAAGAAAAATCATAAATAAATGAGTGGACTAAAGATCCTCAGATGCTTCAAGAGGTGTTAAAAGTATTTTGAGTGCCCTTTGCTGTATCCTGTAGTTTTTTATTTTATTCTCCCAGCCTTTGATTTTACAGTATGAGCTCTCTAATAAAAGTGTTTCTGTATTTTGTATTTTTTTCAGAGCATTTCAAGTCCCCTAATAGTATAAACCAATCTAATATTTAAAATTTTCCCTCAAATATCTTTATATAGGAATATATTGCATCTTTAGATGCATGACATGTATCAACACCCCCAGATTTGTGTAATTGACTGTGTATGGAGTGCTACCATCCTCTGCACTGATGGAATTTCAGGCTGGATGTAGACTCTGGCTCTTGAAATACCCATCAGATCTTCCAAAACCACAACTTGCAATCTCCCCGTGTTATCAGCACAATTTGGCAGTGCTGTCATTTGAAACTGCTGTCAGAGAGCACCTTTGTTTGCTGAAGCAAAAATAACAATAACTTTGGGGGTTTTTTTTTATTTTTCATGGGAGAAGATCAATTATGTGGCTTTGGTTTGCTCAAAATTGTGTAAATGTAGAGGCACAAAGTCATTTCCAGTCATTTGCATGTTCACCTTCATCTGCAGCCAAATGTCTTGACCAGAACATGTGAAATTTCTGCTTTTCTGTTCCAGCTGGGTGGGGGAGTGGGGATATCTTTGCTGTTTAAGATGGATGCTTCACTTGTTCACAGGAGGAGAAAAAATTTCCAATCATTCTGCACCACTGGAGTCTGGCATGGGCTGCTGAGGAAAAGGAGGATAAATGCCATCAGAAAAAGGCAGATGTGAGGGTGCTTTCATGGTAGGAACTCACTAAAGCAGGTGGCTAAAATGCTCAAAGTTACAACCTAAAAGTGGTGCAATTTAGAATTTACCTTGTTTTAAATGCCTGTTATGATTCACTGACAAATATTCTTCTTTTCCAAGCCCTTTGCATTTGGAATTCATTTAGTCGTGATTGTCTCAAGTTATGCAATTGTTTATTTTCTTGTCACTATGGGTTTGTTTTTTTTTTTTTTTTCCCATTCTTTGGAGATTATATATTGTGATTATATATTAAGTACTGTCATGAAATTATTTTGGAATAGTTGCTGCCATAAATAAGAAAATAAATTCAATTTCAGAGCAGCACAACATCTCCCATCTTCCATGCTTCTTGTGGAGAAGCCTTGGAGGATGTGGGTGAATGGTTTGGGTGAAAAAACCCTCAAACAAACTAAATCTGACTTTGCTGCTTCTTTCTGCTTTTCATTGTCCTACTGAACGTGGTGATTGTTATTTCTTCTGTGACAAAGTCTTCCACCACGTGCTGTTGCTAAGAAACAGGGCTGTTGTGAGTGATCCAAAAAAAAGAACAAATCCCTATTAAATTCACTATCAAAAATTAGGGCCTGCTGCATGGAATCAGGATTTGTTTTTTCATGAAATGCCCCAGTCAGAAATTCAGCTCACGTTTGTTGTGTTCTGGATGCAGCAGTAGATGAAGTCTGTGATGAGTGTTTGGGAGATCCCAACTGACTCCATTTGAATGAACCCTCCAGGTGAGAAACTCCTGGCACTCTTTAAAGAGCTGAAATCTCTCTGCTGGGGAAACAAAGCCTTGTATGGAGTTACAGAGCACTGGAACTCTGTGAATAACTCAGGCAGCTTGGCTGAAGCAAAATAAAAGCAAATCGTCCAAAATGGCCTGAACCTTGTAAACAAAAAATGGAGAAAGTGATATTTGAAAAAAAAAAAAATTGGTTCAAGTTGGATGATTTGAATTTTTTTCTTTGCAGGTTAAAAGAAGAATTTCATGTCACAACAAAATAACACAAAAGGAAAGCAGCGCACGATGAAAAGATAGGAAATATATTTCTCCAGGTAAATCTCCTTGACAGATTTGTCATTACTTAGCCAAGAGAAAAATGGTTTAGTGTGAAATTAATTTCTAATTAGGTAAGTACTACCCTGAAGCATCATCTGAAGAGAGGGCCTAGTCCTTAGAAACCTTTCAAATACTCACTCCTAAATCCTCAGGTTGTGGCTTTGCATGTGGATGGCAGCAATGCTTTTTGGAGCCAAAATTGATGCCAGTGATTTCTCCAGAGAGCTGGTGACAGAATTCCATAGGATTTTCTAAGCCATAGATGATAAATTACAGTGTTGATATATTAATGGAATTTTGTTGCATTTCTATAAAGTATCTTTGAAAGCTTTTTTGCTTTAATTTCTGTTTGACTTTGAGTGAGCCTGAGCTGTGTGTAGTGAAAAGGAGAGGAGTATGTACAGATGAGACTAATTAAATACTGACTGTCACTCTTCATCTTGAAGGCCTGATTTTAGCTTGCTGTCTCAACTTTGATTATTAAAATACGTATGGTAGTTCTCACCCCACGTTACCTGTGAGTGTTGCTAATTAGGTGTCAGGATGTCAGTGATTAATGCAAAATCATGAATAAATTACCAATAAAAGCCATGCACGTGTACAGAGCCTTCTAACTATTTAGAATGCTCTGCAGCACAAAGTACACCAGTGGTAACCACTTCTCTGACCTTTGGGTTGGTCATTTGCCTGCAATTTCACTAATTAACTAGATGCTAATAGTCAAGTCAGAGTCCCAACTGGAAATCTCATTTGTCACAACAAAAGGTAATCTCCACCTGTCATCCTCCAGCAGATCTGATCTACTTTTGAGTCCTGTGACTGTTTGTCATTCATCAT